>NC_090726.1:124165889-124175889 GCF_036898095.1 Palaemon carinicauda | reverse complement strand
ATTGATGGCATACCTAAACGACTGACTAGTCTGGGCTGCAACGAAGTCTTAAGGATTTTTGAAGCTCTAGAAATCATAAAATTCCTTCAGTCTCTGGACTTTCAAATCAACCTTAGAAAGTCCAAGCTATCTCCATCTTAAGATTTCCAGTGGCTAGGGCTTAACTGGAATCTAAAAGTCACAAAATCTGTCAGATGTTTTCTTCGCTCAAAGGTAATTACCAGACATCAACAGGAAAGAGCCTTAGGATCTCAGCAATTCACTGCCGTGATAGACACAACCCTAAAAGCAAGACTCAAGGAGGGAGAAGAAAGGCATCAAATGGTCGGAGAGATCTTCGCCACAAAGCCCCAGTTTTGTTGCTCAAACAGCTGAACCCGTGGTCCACTGCCAAGAGCTTATCGACTGATGTCACTCTACAGTATTCTCCTCCCTCCGTGACAATTCACATGAACGCCTGGGGGTGGGTGGGGGGACATTCCCCTTTCCAAGAAGATACAGGGTCAGTGTTCAGCCATATTTCACAAGTTCCATATCAATATTCTGGAAGCTATGGCAGAGTATCTATCTCTGAGGAGACTGATCTCAAAGAATAAATCACACAACAAATTAGTTCTTGACTGCAAGACGATAGTCCACTGCTTCAACAGACAGAGCTCCAGGTTTCCTTAGATCAACCATGTGATTTTAGCCATTCTCACCTTGTTAAAGCTGAGAAATTTGCATCTCCAGCAGTTCACTTAGTAGAGGTTCGCAATGTGATGGCGGACGCCCAGTTAACATTCACGCCTCTGGAAATAGAGTGGTCTCTAGACACAAAATCTTAATGGAAGTCCTGAAGGTAATCTCCAGATATCAACAGGAAAGAGTCTTAGGATCTCAACAATTCGCTGCTGTAACAGACCCAATCCTAAAAGCAAGAGTCAAGGATAGAGAAGAAATGCATTAAATGCTCGGAGAGATCTTCGCCACAAAACCCCAGTTTTGGTGCTAAAACAGCTCAACCTGTGGTCCACTGCCAATAGCTTATCGACTGATGTCCCTCTAACTATTCTTCTCCTTCCGTAACAATTCACATGGGTGCCTTGGAACAAGGTTGGAGGGGACTTTCCCCTTTTCAAGAAGATACAGGGTCAGTGTTCAGCCACATTTTAGAAGTTCCATATCAACATTCTGGAAGCTAAGACTGTGTTTCTATCTCTGAGGAGACTTATCCCAAAGGATAAATCACACATCAAATTAGTTCTTGTCTGCAAGATGATAGTCCACTATGTCAATGGACAAGGCTCCAAGTCTACTCAGATCAACCCTGTGATCTTAGCCATTCTCACCTTGGTAAAGCTGAGAAATTGGCATCTCTCAGCAATTCACTTAGTAGAGGTTCCCAATGTGACGGCGGACGCCCTGTCAATATTCATGCCTCTGGAAACAGAATGGTTTCTAGACATAAAATCATTCTGTTTCCTCTTTAATCAAGTCCCAGAAATGCAAATACATCTCTTTGCAATAAGCTTCGACAAGAAGCTTCCCTGGTATATAACACCAAACTTAAATCCAGACGTGGCGGGAATGGATACGATGTCACTAGATAGAAACCAGTGGTCTCACATTTACCTCTTTCCACCATTCAACCTCCTAATGGATGTCCTGAACAAACTGTGGACTTTCATAGGGACAGCAGCTCTTGTGGCTCCAAAGCGACCCAAGAGCAATTGGTACCCTCTGTTTCTGAAACTCAAACCTCTCCAGATCCTTTTATCAATTCATTTGCTACCCCAGTACGTTCCACAGAAGACTGTCTTCACTTCTTCTTGGATAAAGAAAAAACCTTCCACCCAAGATTTTCTCGCCCTAGCGACTCAAATAAAGTTTGGTGTTGTGAAGGAGAGGATTGACTTCATAGAAGAGTGCAAGTCTGATACGACGAAACAACAATACTTACCTTCTTGGAAAAATCGGTGGGACTGGTTAATAGACATCCGCACTCTTCCATTATTTAGGATTTCTGAATTTTCTTCTCTATTTCATTACTCGAACAAGGTTTGCCCTCTACAACTATTGCCTCATGTAAGTCGGCAATGACATGACCTATCACTTATGCTTTTGCTATTGAAATCAGTAGCGAACTGTTCGATAAGATATCGAAGGCCTGTGCTAAACTGAAACCAAATGCTCCTCCTAAGGCTATCTCATGGTCGTTGGATAAAGTGTTGGACTTGGCCTTCTCAACAGATAACGCCACTGGCTCTTTGAGGGACCTTACTCAAAAGTCATTCTTTTTGTTTGCTATGACTTCTGATGCTAGAGTCAGTGAGATTGTGGCACTTACAATGGATGATAACCTTATAAAATTCACGGAAACGGGGGAGGTAAATTTTTACCGAGATCCTGCATTCGTGGCGGAAAAAAGAACTTCCCACGAACGTTGGGGGTTCTGGAAGATCATTCCAATAAAGGAGGATCCTTCTCTGTGCCCCGTGGAATGCCTTAAGGCCTACATATCAATGTGTTGGGACTTTAAAGCTGGACAACATTTTAAGAAGGATATAGTAGGATATACTCTTTCTTTAAAACAGCTAAGGTCTAATTTCACCTATTTCATCAGAAGGACTGAACATCCATTGGGTCATGACCAGAGGAAAGTTGCCTTTTCCTTGATTTTTGCAATACATGTCCTTTGAAGGCTTACAAGCTTACAAGTTAAAGGTGGTATTCTTCTGTTATTTTATTGGGTTGATAACTTCTGTTTTCTACACATATTTGATATACATATTGTTGCGCCAGTTATTGTACATATGTGCAACTTTGGAATTAATTAAAAATTATAGCTCTTTTTGCGTATCCTTCATATGGACCAACTGTTCACAATAAAAGCAGTGTACCTCCATTTTTTACCCTTCTTTTACAGACTTCGGTCTGACAGACTGCTTGGGATAAAGATTTTATTCACAGTGAGTGGGACTATGAAATTAAATTTATCTGCTCCTATGTGATTTACAACCAACTTATTTTTTTTCATAGCTTAGTACTGTTGTCCCAACACCTACATGGGAGTGTAGACACACATTTCCCTGTCACACTACTTATCATGGGACCTTGTCCTTATATAATCAGTGGGAATTCTAGGAACTCAACTGGGTTGAAAACTATCTGGCCATAACTGAGAATATTAATTCTGTGGTACACTTGCATCAGGACGACATGGCATGAGCCCAAAAGTCTAATTTTGAATGAGATAGCCATTTCGTCCTGATGGACCCAATAGTTACTTTTCCTTTCCTCCCAATTCTCAGTGTGAGGCCTTACGTCATAAGATGGCTGCTAATGGAATGGTAATACAGGAAACCTGTTTGTAGTAGCACACTGGGATCAAAGGTTGTAACGGCTTTCTCGTCCACGTATCCAATCCTATCCTATATCCTTCAAGACAAAGTATTCAGGGAAAGATAGCCGTGGCTTGTTTTAAACACCTCCCTAGTGTATAGACAGTATCTCTCTAGGGATTCTCTCCAGGAGAAAGAACCCTGTGATATTTCTTAAATTAAATTCTCTGGTATATCACTAACAGAAATATCTCAAGAAGAAAGCTGCCTTTGAAGAACTTTCATCAGGACAACATGGATATCTCACGCAAATATAGATTTTTTCTAAGTCAAAATCCTTTTTATATATACATATATATATATATATATATATATATATATATATATATATATATATATATATATATATATATATATATATATATATATGTATATATATGTGCGTGTGTGTGTGTGTATATGTAAGTAGATTCTATAAGAGAATTTCCCCAAATATGCTTTTAACATACATATAAAAAATTATATACAAATGAAGATATGGACACACAAAAGCACATAAGGAAGGTTAGTGAATTGTGGAATGTAGGATTAAAGATGAAAGTGGAAGAGAAAAGAGGGTATTTGAAGAATGTATGCTGGAGAGGCGTTAAGTTGTAATTGAGAGGGGAGGTGAATGCAACTAATCTTATTTCAACGGATTGTGAGCTTATATACATGAGTTTCAGAGAAACAAGGTCACAAAAGTTTAAATACATCAATTCATGTAAATACAGGCTTCACCAGGTTCTGTAAACAGTGAGGCATAGAACGAGATATACAATAAGAAAAGAAAATACTGTTAATGTGTGCGAAGACATATGCAACATATGCAGTACTTGGGTATCCTCTAAAAAAGACATGCATGAGAAATGGGGCATGCTCCTCTTTAAAAACCGTATTTAAGATGGGTCGTCTTGCAGGAGATATGCAGGTTTAAGGTGCTCAATGAAGACCCAGTGTTCTTTGCCACGATTGTTGTGTTAAAACGCCTTCGCTGTTTGACAGATTACAAGGAAAAGGTCCGTGTAAGTGGGTGTTACTTTGGTTTGATGGTATTATGCAGAAAAACTTCAGAGAGCTTAGTGCAAATCTGTTGGTATGAGGGATTTCCTGGAGCTTGTAATTCTGGTGACATGGAATAAATTTTCCCAAAAGGATATAGGAGCTGGAGATTGTAAGCTGCCGAGACATCCAGGGTGTCCTTAGGAGTGGTCCTTTGTCCCAAGAGGACTAAGCTGAGTAATCCAGTGGGAGTCATTGCATTGGAACATACAAGCTGCTTTGAAGGTGCAATGAAAACAGTTCAACCATTCCGTTGTGTGCAGAGTTATAGGCAGTTATCTGATATAGGGTGATGCCCAGGTTCTTGGCTAATGTTGTCCACAATTGAGAGGTGAAAGTTGTACCCCTGTAAGAAGAAATGTGCTCAAAGATACCAAATCTCACTATTCACCCTGATTGTAAGGCAGATGTACACAATGTGAACGTTGCAGCTTCCAGAGAATGGTTTCCGGCCAACAAATGAAGGATAAGGATATCCTTGTGATGTGGGTAGGCGACCAACTACGTCAATATAAATGTGAGTAGAACGACACTGAGATTAAGGAAAGGTGGCCACTCCTAAATCTGTGTGTTGATGTACTTTTGAAGTTTGGAATTAAGTGCAGACTTGGACCCAATCCTTAGCATCCTTAGTAATGCTGTGCCAAATCAACTGCCTCTTCAGTAACTGTAGAGTTGATTAGTATGAGGGATGTGAGAGGCCTTGAATAAAATCAAACACTGTCAGTGCATAGGAGCAGGTATCTACGTTCCAGATCTACCACTACTGACATCCCAAAGGAGGGTGACGTTGGAAACCTCAAGGGAGCTGTCTTCCCAACAGTGGGATGTACAGAATGTCGTACGTGCTTGGAATTCTTGATAATTTCGTTGGGTTTCTGCCAAGGCATTGCAATCTAATCCCAGGTGAATAGCAGCCAATGGGTTTCTTGACACCTGCAACAGAATTAATTTTCCCAGGGACTAATTGAAGGGTACAATTATATTCAACCAGGGCGGAAAGATGTCGGCTTTGACGGGTGGACCAGGCACCGGACTATCGCATAAAAGTGCACACCAGAGGCATGTGGTCTGTGCGAATAACAAAGGGCATACAGTACCTTCTAAGATATGGCAAAAGTGATGGACAGCCAACTGCACCACTAGCAAATCATGGTCAGAGGTAAAGTAACAGGATTCCGCCTTACACACTTTTCTACTGATGAAGGCCAATGGGTGAGGCAAACCATTGACCACCTGCTCTTGTACTGCACCAATAGCAACGTCGCTGGCATCGGAGGAGAGAAAGAGAGGGGGATATGGCATGGGAAAAGTTAGAGCAGCAGCTGTTGATAGAGCATTCTTTCCATTGCAGAAGGCCGCTTCTTGAAGGGGACCCCACTTCAGGTCTTTTTGCTTGCCTTGAGGAAGGCATAGAGCAGGGCAAAAGTGGCAGCGATGCCTGGCACAAAACGGTGGTATTATTTGATCATGCCCAATAATTTTGCCGTGCTTTGAAGGTCAAGGGCGTTGGGAATTTCCCAACGGCTGCTACCTCCTCAGGGAGGTTGTTGACTCCTTCAGGAGTGATGCAGGGCCTTAAGAACAATACATCTTTACCGCTGGAGGTACACTTGTCGTACCGGATTACAAGGCCATTCTGTTGTAGGTGATTGAGCACACTGCATAGGTGACGTAGTTGTTCCTCTTTGGAGGAAGAGAACACAAGGGTGTCGTACGTGTAACATATACAGAAAGAGAAGTCCCCTAACATAGCATCCATGAGGTGTTTTGTAATCCCCATATGGTTGTAAAAAGCCATCTTTCTTCAGGACGATTAGCAAGGGTGACAACCATGGGCTTGAAGCTTTTTGTCAAAGGCCCATTTCTTGCATTTCTGTGAACGTTTGTTTACCGGCTGCCAATCGATCCGGAGCCAGATACCTGATTCTGGAAAACACTGAGGGCCCTGTCATCTTGCTATGGGGATAATTTCCGTGCTTGGCGGAAACCGTGAGCGTTTGACAAAGTTCTGGACGGAAAACTTTCCAGTACGGCGTGCCGAGATGGGCGTAAGCATCCACAGTTGTGCTGTTGTGGAGAGCAAGGTTGGAGAGGATGGATTATAGAGGTTTGACTAATCATCAGTGAGCGACATCAACCAGTAGGTGGATATATGAGAGGAGATCTGCACCAATAGTTGGCCATGTGATGTCAGCAATAAGAAACTTCAAATTATATTTGGCCCTGCCAAACAATGATGTGAGAATTCATAACCATAGGAGGGTATCATAGATCCGTTGGCAGCTACCAGGCGGACGTCAGCAGACGTGAACAACGTCATATCCTGGAGAGTGGCCTTAGCAGTAGAGAGCGGCAAGCACCTGTGTTTACCCAAAAATAATTGCATGCCCGTAATTGCATCATATAAAAAGAAAAGGTTAATGACAGGAGAGGCCACCACCAAAAGCAATGGCCTACTTATACGTTTTTTGGCCATAATTGCTCACATATTTCTTCTCAACAGCCCCAAATCTAGAGTGATAGGTACTTCACTGCAGTTGATGGCCATCAGTAAGTGGCTAGAGAGGTCAATGGTTGGGGCACTAGTGAGGTGTGGTATATGTGGGTGGTAAGCGTCTTTGTCTCTGCTCTGGCGTGTCATGGAGTGGGCATTTGTGTCCTACTGCATTCTTGTCAGCTTTGGTTGATGTTGAATAGTTGTCCTGTTTGTCAGGAGTGGAGGCATTGATGTATGTCTTTAAGGTGGTGAGGTGGCTGTCCATAAGGGCGTCGACTTTCGATTTGGATCGACGTCAGAAACTGCAGTATCATATTCAAGTCAATCAAAGGAGACAGAGATTGCCCTCTGAACACCAGACTCAAAAGACCCCATCCAGTGCAACTTTGCCATTGTCCCTGAAGCAAACAAAGCTCTGCATGCCAGAATAACTCACAGCAGCAGCCAAAAATACAATCAGCAACACTTCAGCCCCCAACATCTACTATACTGATGGATCACTTAATCGTTATATGCCTGCAGCAGCAGCAGAAGTAGTCGTATCTCCATCAGGCTACAGAGAAAACTGGAGGCTATCAAACCACGCCTCCATGCTGCAAACTGAGCTGTTGGCGATTGCAAAAGCCCTGGAACACTCTGTCAGTCTACATGGAGGAAGCACAAAAATCCACATGGATTCGAGAGGAAGCTCTCAGCAACAAAGAACCCACTGAAAATATCTACCTAATCACAGCAATACTGCATCTAGCCTTAGCTCACCAAAGCAACAATAAGTAGGTAACCCTGAATTTGTTCCCAAGTCACATTGGAATTACTGGCAAGGACAAGGCTGATCACCCAGCCAAATCTTCCATAATGTGCCAGACAATCATTATCATACTTCAACCTTCACAGAAAACCATCAAGAATGAAATGACACCCTTTTGTAACATGCTATAGGCTAGCAAAGTAAGGCGAGCTTTCCTTGATGGATCCAGATTAGCCAAATGGTATATCAAAGCAACAAACCTAATCAAATATCTGCTTGCAAGAAAAATTCCCCTCTAAGATACAGTCATTATCTGCAGACTACGACTGGGATATCTATGCAACTGGCAATTCATCATTGATAAGGACGAAGACCCAGCAGCACAACAGAGACTGGAAAGACACTGCAACAACTGTCAGCAACTAACTGACGAACCCCTGCAAACCTACCTATTGAATTGCCCAGAAAAAAAGGCTACTTAAAAAGGATTTCAACTCTAATATTACCGCAACTGCGACAACAATCGTAAAACACGTTATTGCCAATGTTGATACATTCTCAGCCTTTCTCCGCAGCTACCCTCTCCCAAGACAACATAATACTAGCACTGGTTTGAAACCTAAGTAATCCTGCTTAACCTCTTTTAAGGTTTTCTCTCACTTACAATTTTTCTTCTCTCTTTATTGGAGTTCAGGAATCCTTCCAACTAAACATTAAATTTGACCACCCAAAGAAAAGTAAAATTAGATCTTTTATTTTTGTTCCAGTATTTTCAGGTACAGGAATGTTTATTCCACCATATTCTCTACTACCCACGTCCATTTACCAATTTCTTCTTTTCAGCTCTCTCTTACTCAAGCTGATTGCTCATCCTAAAAACTTAAGCTCAAGCTACCAAGGAAGATTTTTTACTTCTTTTATACCAATACCTCTAACTAAATCTTTCCAACTCCTTCTTCTACTTATTGGGATTTACTACAGTACCTCTTTCTCTTCAACTGAATAATAGGAACCAGTGGGCTCTCTTTGGGGAGGATGCCTCCTCCCCTCCATCACTTTCTTCCTCTTCCATTGACCAAAAAGAGGTTAGGGCTCCTCTAAAAATGTCAAAAGCAAAGCTGCTGATTATCCTCAACCCTATCCCAAACAACCTAAAAATAAAAGTTGCTGATCACCCTTAACCCACATCCTATCCCAAACCACCTACAAATAAAAGTTGCAGATCATCCCACAACCTAAATCCCCTACAACCTAAAACCCAACCAAACATCTACAGGCAGAAAGTGTACAAGAGCCCGTGCCTGGCTGTAAGGGCCAGGATGCCTGTAACAACATATCTTTAGTCATCAGGTCCTTCATAGCATATACAGGTTCGGGTAGGCACTGTTTCTAAAGAGCATGGAGTAGACTCATGTTATGAGGAGAGTCTTTTGCGGCAGATTGCGGGCGAGCTTTATTGGTCATTTTCCAGAGGGTGAGCGGAGCCTTATGGTCCCACAACTGTTGTTGAGAGAGCTTAAAAAGTTTAGCTATATTGGTGGCTGGCGATGGCGAGTACTACTCCAGGAAGTATATTTTGGGTGTCGTACTCTATTGGGGTGTCCCTTTGTTCACAAAGCCAATTGAAGATTTCTTGGAGTGTGCCCCCAAGGATCGTCTCGAGGGCATAGTTTGTTTTACTGCTTGATTTTGTCAAGTCCTTGATGTGAAGTAGGACTTCAGCATGCAAGAACCAGGGAAACCCTTCTCTGGTGGTGAAGGGCGGCAATTTTGTTAAGGTGGCGTGTGTGAAGAGTCAGGTTCGGTGGGCGGTATCATCAAACACTAGGGCACAGCAGTGAAGTGGATGGCCGGAGGGAGTGAGTCCTCCAGATGTCAAAAATTCTCCTGGAGAGCTGTTATGATATAATTGAGAGGCAAGGTGAATGCAACTAACTTCATTTTAACAGACACAGAACTTATATACAAAAGTCTTAGAGAGAGAATATCACAAAAATATAAACATAACTATTTATGAAAAGAGAGACTCATACAGATTCTGTTAACGCTGAGGTATAGAGCGAGATATACAATAAAAAAGGAAATACCATTACAGTGTACAAGTGTGTGTGAAATAACTGCGGTATAAATAACTTTAAAGTAATAGTGTAGAGAAGTATGAAAGATTTGAGAGAAAATGTGTAAGTAAAACGTAAGGTAGCTGAGGCAAAGAGGGTGGCTGATTGGAGGTGGGGTCAGGGATTGGGTCGCTCGTAGCAAAAAAGTAAGTACGAATTTTAGAAAGAGGTGAAGAGAGGGAGGAGGGGTGGATCAAGAAGTAGAGAGACA
>NC_090726.1:124140889-124158389 GCF_036898095.1 Palaemon carinicauda | reverse complement strand
GGAAATGGCTGGCAAAAACCAATGATAATAGTTTATCATGTCCAAGAATTTCTGCATTGCTTCGATGGTCGAGGACGTGGGGAAGTTCTGAATAGCTGATACCTTCTCAAGGTGGAGGTGGACGTCTTCTGGACTGATCCTGTGCCGGAAGAACGATACCTCGCTAACGCCAAAGGTGGCGTTATCAAGATAACACAGGTCAAATGTCCTTTTTTATGGCAATGAGTAAATATAAAGCATCATAAATCAATTTTGATAACAAAATGCATTATTCTATTGCATAAATCTGGTTTGAAATTATGTTTTCTTAGTATGAAAAAAAAGACACATATAATCAATTGACACTTTGCGCACCAATGCCAACATACGACATTCCTCTCTATGCACCTAACACTCAAAGTTTGCCTCGCATGTGCTCCTAAGATTTTTCCTGATTATAATTCTTTATCCGGGATGCTTCTAATTTTTCTCCAATGTTAAGTAGAGTATTTATGCTGTTGGACAACCGACCATGAAAAAAAAACATGTTATTACACTAATCTTCTATCACTTTCACTAACAATATTTAATATAATGATTAAAGTAACAATATTGATTAACTTAATTTCGCCTACATTTAACTTGAGATTGTAGTTGTGGTATGCAGTAAGTTGTTTAATTATGTAGGCCCTTCGAAAAAAGTAAAATAAACACACTCACACACACAAACACACACACATGCATATAAATAAATATATATATATATATATATATATATATATATATATATATATATATATATATATATATATATATATATATTGTATATTATATATATATATATACATATATATATATATATATATATATATATATATATATATATATACATATATATATACATATATATATATATATATATATATATATATATATATAATATATATATATATATATATATATATATATATACACTCGTATGTATGTAAGTATTTTTGCATGTGTGATAAAAATTTATTAGTGATACCTTGAGCATATTGCTCATTGTTTCGGGTGTTATCAAACCATCCATTTATATCTACTATTGTTTCTTCTCTATTATGAGTGACCACCTTCATGATATAAGTCCCATTCAAGGAATTTTTCAAGACCCACTAAGTAATGAAATCAGAGACCTGTTCATGAAAAACCATAGGAAATCATCAAGTTCGATTTCATCAATCCATTCTCACCTAACATTTGACCTAATAAATTGCCCAACATTGGCTCTGGCTAGCCATTTCCTAGGGATGTAGCAAAAGACCTACTGTCAACATAAAAAAGTGTGCCTAACTCTTCATTGCTTTCAGCATCCACCTTAAATCCAGAAATGATGGAGGAACTAAACCCTTTTTGGAACCAGTACAAAGAACACCATGGGAAATTATCTCAAGAAAGTACAAAAAGGATACCACTGATGTTCCGAAAAGGAAATATTAAGGTTATAACAGTACAGATACAAATCCTAAAATTACCTGCAAGGAAATCTTATGAGGAACGTATGGCCACACATTTGCATAAAACTCCAGAGTATTTATTAGCTATAGTAATTATGGGAATCATACTTAATTCTTGGGATTATGATGATATTACCATCAGTGCAGTTTATGTGATTGATCTTTTTGCATACTTACATTTTTAGCTAGGAAGACTATTTCTGAAATACGTTTTGGTTACAAGGTGGTTTCCATCGGACGTATACAGTAAAAATAGCATTCAAACAAACAAAGCCGTTGGCAAATGGCCCAACAGAAGAATACATTCTTCAAATACCTGATATTAGAATGGCACCTTCCTTTCATGAATTTCTATCTAACGGTTGAAATAAAGAGAGAATGCTAAAACTGATAGAGAAGGTTCTTTATGAATAAACGAATGATATGAAAAAAAAAACCGAGTAACGTTACATTTCTTAGCAGAAGTACCGTCTCTAGTAGTAGACAACGTATAGTCAGATGCAAAGATATTCTAACTTACTCTTCATGCAATAAGTGTAAATTATGGCCATCCAACAGTCTGTGTTGAGAACTCAAATTCTGAAGATACAAATATTCCAATAGTTTCGTTGGCTAATGAACATAAAAATCTGAAGATTATCATAGATCAGGAGTTACTTGATCTTAGATCGGGCATATCCTGATGTTAGTCAGTGTATACTCACTGAACTTCTGAAACAGGTACTACTTGGTCTTCATCCCCTTCCAGAGAGTGATTATATTTCTTTATTCTTCATAAAAGGAAATAAAAACTGGCGGACACTGATGAAAGATAGCGTAAATTTGCAGAAAAATTTTGAAGAATTTGGTTGCACATTTATACACAGGGAATAAGATAAAAGAGTTACTGAATCCAGATCCACTTTTTAGAGCTATTTCCATAATGACAAGAATACTGATATAGCCATATTGCCACCCTGTTGTTACATTCACCATCAAATCATTGAAAAATCAACAGTCACAGATGAACTAAAGATTTATCTACTCATTGGACTGGAACAGAATACCTAGATGATGATTTTCATCTCCTGATTGAGTCATGAAATTTTTAATGCTGATAAATTGCCCGACTGTTTTGATGATAATGATGAGGAAAGGTTCGAGTGATATGATCTGCAGGACTGTATGAAATGTGACCCTTTTCCTTAAGAAACTCGCTCTAATAGATCTATATATGATTATGAATATACCTAGTGCTTTCCATTCCAATAAAAAGGATTTATTAAGAGTATCTACTCATTTTCTAATTGCTATTAAAATTTTATATTTGGCCTAGAAATTTTGTGTTGAGGTCAGTTTTCCAAATAATTTCATTTGATCTTTTAAAGTCTGGAGGTCAGAAAACATTGAATGATGATCAAAGAATTGCTATTCTGTTTTCAACATAGATATTTTTATCAACATAGTGTACCTGCCATTTATGCAATATATTTGACATTTAAATTAAATACTTCGAAAATGTCTACGAGCCTGGCTGATCAAACACCAAATTCAGAATCTACTTAAAAAACTAGCTAAGAAAAGTTATATTTATTTTTGTTCCCCCATCTCTGGTGACGATTCCCTCCATCCCACCACTTGTGTATAAAGGATCCTACTAAATATATAGCCGTTTATAATTCACCATGAAACACAATCAGTATGCAGCGTCAACTATCAACCATGATTATAAGGTGAAATTGATTACATATACAGAGAAAATTCCATAAGTATTGTTAGGCTATCAGTTCTGAATGGTATATTTCAATGATAATTAATGTTGTAAATTAAACTGTTTCCATAATAATTCCCGTAAAATGATTTTTTATAAATAATCAAAAAGTTTTATAAATTGAAAATTGTTGGTATCTTAAAGAATAAAAAGATAATTCAAAAGAATAAGAAAAATTATTAAAAAATTCCAGTTACAGATAAGCTCTACGAATTCTTATATCTGGTTACTTTAGTAAGTTTATAATTCATTTAAATAATTCATATTACTGTTATTATTACTTGCTAAGCTACAACCCTAGTTAGGAAAACCAACATACTTTAAACCTAAGGGCTCCAACAGGGAGAATAGACCAGTGAGGAAAGGAAATAAGGAAAAACTACAAAAAAGATTTAAAACAACAGTAACATTAAAATAATTCTTTCATATATAAAATATGAAAACTTGGAAATAACGAGAGGAAGCGAAACAAGATAGAATATTGTGCATGAATGTACCCTCAAGTAAGAGATCTCTAACCCAAGATAGTGGAAAACAATGGTACAGAGGCTAAGGTACTACCCAAGAATAGAGAACAATGGTTTGATTTTGGAGTGTCCTTTTCCTAGAAGAACTGCTACCCATAGCTAGAGAGTCTCTTCTAACCCTTACCAACAGGAAAGTAGTAACTGAACAATTATAGTGCAATAGTTAACCTCTTGAGCGGAGAAAAAAATGTTTGGTATTCTCAGTGTTGTCAAGTGTATGCGGAAAGATGAGCATGTGTAAAGTATAGGCCAGACTAATCTGTGTATGTGTCAGCAAAGATGAAATGAGCCGTAACCAGAGAGAGGGCCAGTCCAAGAACCCAATAACTCTCTAGTGGTAGTATCGTAACGGGTGGATGGTGCCTCAGCTAACCTACAACCTATCAAAAGTATCTGTTGATATAAATTTCACGGTGGTCAAATATCACATTTGGAAGCATGTCACGTTTCTTTACTTTGATGATTTTCTAAATGTAACTGCAAATTTTTTACAAAATTTCTATTGTTCTTTTAGCTGGATTTTAACATTTTAAAATGATTTGTTGTATGTCTGTATATCCTTTATTTAATACCTTGGATTATAATATATGAATTATTATTATTAGTGTACCAAAAAAACAATAATATTTTCTTGCAAGGATTTAGGTTTTAGCAAAGTTTACTGTTCACTCTGTTACACCAACCGCAGATCCTCTCAAAACTCTAAATATAATTTATGATATTACGATTTCATTAGGTAAATTCATTAGTGTTGTTTAGATTTTCTTCTATTTCATTTATTAGATCTTACTTTATAGAACGCTACTCTCTTACAAATCTAACCTTTCTAAACAACACAGGCTGGATTCACAGCTTTCCAAAGTACATCAGAGAGAACAAAGAACCCGCCTGGTTTAAGAGCACCATGCAGATTTAGATAAGAGATTACAATAGAACATAAAAACTTACAGATTTAGCTCCCAGGTTTCTAGCTTTGCAGGGTATGTGCGCTGGAGCCCCAACTGCTGCAAGAACTCTTTTGGGGGTGTCTTTGGCGAAATGAGGCCCTCTTGGTGGGGTGTTGCTAGAGTCCTCGTTCCTCGCCCTCCCTGTGTCAACAGAGGCAACTTTGTTTCGGTTTGGTGTTCCGTGAACTTTACTATCAACGACCAACATATCAGCTGGAAAAAGAAAAAAAAAATTGAGGTAAAAAGTTACAGGAATGAAATTCAGTTAATATTTTACGAAGAATTGTGTATTCACTTAAAAATGAGCCGTACATTTTATACATTTTCATAAAGGACAAGGTTATGAATATACTATATTTTCTGAGAAATTTGATTTTCCATGGTTTAAAAAAAAATAGTAATTATTCGTATATCAGGAAGAGGAAGTAGAACATCAATTGATATTGGATACCCAGCCAACTTCTTTTCTTTATTTTTTATCATCAAGGCACTAAAAAATATCTGGGACCTCCAAAGGAACAGATAAATTGTCTAAGTCTCAAAATAATAAGGATGACTACCGCAGTTGCTTAGTTTATCTACCACCATAAAATGGACAAATAAGAATCGTAACTCCACTTTACCATGGAAAATAGATTCTAAACCAGTTCTTTCCGTTCCTTACATTAATTACATGCAAGAGAGTATAGGGCCCATGCAAATCCACTTGGACTCGAAGATCGAAAAGAGAAAGAGATGGACAAAACCTCATGATGATTCTTTTGGGCCCTAGAGAGAGAGAGAGAGAGAGAGAGAGAGAGAGAGAGAGAGAGAGAGAGAGAGAGAGAGAATGTGTTACTGCGGTGTCCCACCAGAGAGGAAACCCAAAGGTGTTGGAGTTATGTGATGTAACAAATTCCTGCACTCTGTGGAATGAGCTCTGTTCTCTTCTAACGGCACAGGATGTGGGGGAAGGGGACCATTGTGGAAGGAGTGTTTGGTGCCGGAGTGTGGAAGGAAATTCCAGTAGACGCGTTTGTTAATTATTCCAACCCAGATTATGTTGGAGCAATATTCGGTAAGCTGAGATGATGAAAAGCGTCACCATTGGTAAAATATACAAAACTTTAATCAATCGGGAACTTGGATATGGAATCTATGGACTTCAATGAGTGGATAAATCGCAGTAAAAAGTGATGAGTTACAAAGGCTTGAAGTTATTTCATGAAATTAATTTCTGTGGAATTTCTCTTGTCTGATGTTTCTACCGGTAAAATAAAAGTAGTAGTTGTAGTAATTTATTCATTGTCTTTTCTAAATAATATTTAATATCGTATATATGACACACCCTTAAGAAAAGAATGATTCCTTATTGTGGACGACATATTATTTTCATAATCCAGATTATCCAATATCGCGAAAGTCTTGAACTCGTCAAAAACGAATTGAAAGGAAAATACTAAACATAAAGCTAAAAGGGATTTGAATCATTGGGGTTTCCTGTCTGGTTTTGAAACAAAAAACTCATCTTTTTTTTAAAGCGGTCGTGTTAAAAAGTATGATATCACAAATCTATTAAAATTGAGCATTGTAGAAATATGCTAGAAATTTGTAATAATTCTTTCCAATTACGTTGAAAGCCAAAAAAAAAAAAAAAAAAAAAAAAAAATAGCAAGAGTTAAGATTTTGTTGCCTTACCTAAAGCCTCCCAAATTAAAAGAAATATAATGTCTTTTCAGTATTTCCGCCTTTTCTCGTGCTAGTCCCAGCGCACTTCATAAAATTTGACGCGTGCTTTCAAGAATGCACATTTGGGAGCGGACCTTTCTCCGCCGTCTGAAAGGTAACGCCACAAACCTTCGAAGACTAAGCAGTGGAGCTGAATGGAGAATCGGGTTGCTTCCCAATAAAATCCCGGTACACGGATGTGCGGCCACATCCAAAAAGGGCGTTACGCTCTGGTCTGGTTTGCTAATTTTGGTCTTCACAAATTTTATTTTCTTAATTCCCACGTTTTCTTGCGTGTTATATATAAAGAATTTTTCTGTCTCAATGTTCATGAGAACTGGTTTTCTCTGTTTCATAGATTTTTAGCAATTATTTTGTGCGGTTATTTTTTTTTTTTTTTCCAGTGCTGCTCTCTACAACAATCCGTGTTAGAACAATTTCAATCCACTAGAATTCTTGTTATTGTTTTTTTTTTTTTTCGTGTTTGTCAGAAAAGTGGTTTCTCTTTTTTTATATCATTTTCTGGACAAATACGTTTCTCTCGGCTTTAACTTTGCTCTTGGAGTTATGTTTTTATTTTGCTTTCTCGACCGGAGGAACCTTCTTCATAGGTATTTTGTGCTGAATATTTACGACTTTGTTTCCCGTTTTTTACTTGTTATTGTAATGATCAAAGAATTGCGTTTAACACTTCCTTTAACAGCGTGTTTCTATGTTTTGCTAAACTATTAAGGATTACAAATTAAAAGAGCTTATTTTTCTATGCGTGTTACATTTCTGAAATCGGTTTTATGTGATCGCCCTTCAGTCTATGATTGAGAATCATTTCTGTTTTCCATTTTGTAACTTATAAATGTCATAGAGCCAAACGAGTAATGATGGTAATATACCTTAGAAGAGGAACAGAAGAATAATTCAAATAACATGACCTAGCAAACCTTCAAATAATAAGGAAATATTAAGATAATTCGGTACGTTTCAATAAGCCACCCAGTATTTTATGACTCTTAAGAAAATAATTTTGTCTAGAAAGTAAAAGAGAATGGATTATATTTTCAAACTGAGGTTTAGACAATTCATAATCTCATGATTTACATATACTCTACAATCATATATATATACATATATATATACATATATATATATATATATATATATATATATATATATATATATATATATATATATATATATATATATATATATATATATATATATTTATATTTATATTGAATAATTCCGCTTTCTTCTTCATGCCCTGCCGGTAGTAGAATAAGCACCCTGTTTTAGTTTTTCTTGAATAAGTATTCTGGGATTGAATTAATATTCCCACGTTTTTTCTCTGCAGTTATATTTTTTTTCAACTGTACCATTTTTCTCAAAAACCTTGGTGCCAACAATATAACAAGGCAAATGACAGGTCTCCATTCATAGTTTAAAAAACACTCACACACACACACACACACACACACATATATATATATATATATATATATATATATATATATATATATATATATATATATATATATATATATATATATATATATATATGGATAAATATCAATACAATATCGTGTTCAAATAGAAATACATTTCTACCTCATACTCGGGATCAAACACTAGCCCCTTCTAATGAAAGGCCAGGTCGATTCTAACCATGCCACCATAAGCCATAAAAGAAATCGAAACCTAACTGCTAATCTGCAGTTCAGGATTTACCTGGCGACACATCAGTCTATTTACCAGCGAGTATTCCCCGACTCCCCGGCTCACCAGGTGACACGATTGATAGTAATTCATTCAAATTACCCCTAATAAGTCAATATGGATAAATATCAACAACATATCATGCTCAAATAAAAATAAGTTTCTACTTCATACTCGGGATCGAACCCTAGCCCCTTCTAATGAAAGCCAGGTTGATTCCAACCATGGCACCAGAAGCCATAAAAGAAGTCAGAACTTAACTGCTAATCTTCAGTTCAGGATTTACCTGGCGAGACATCAGTCTCTTTACCTGCGAGTTTTTACCAACTTCCCGGCTCACCACGTGACACGATTGATAGTAATTCATTCAAATTACCCCTAATGAGTCAATATGGATAAATATCAACACAATATAGTGCTCAAATAGAAATAAATTTTTACTTCATACTTGGGATCGAACCATAGCCCCTTCTAATATCTCGCCCGGTAAATCCTGAACTGCATGTTAGCAGTTAGTTTCCGACTTCTTTTATGGCCCCTGGTGGCAATTTAGCCATTGAATCCTCTATGGCTTCAGTCAATCTATGGAAAGCGTAGCGGGGCACTAAGAATTTCCATGTTTATAAATACTAAAGAAGAATTTAAAACTGGTAATTGGAATGTTAGGACCATGAACCCGATTGGGAAGTCACGGCAAGTGGGGAATGAATTTATATATTATAATTTGGATATTTTTGCCCTAACTGAAACAAGTAAGGGGATTGGTAAATAAATTTGAGACGAAGGCAATATATATATATATATATATATATATATATATATATATATATATATATATATATATATATATATATATATATATATTATATATATATATATATATATATATATAAATATATATATATATATAATATATATATATATATATATATATATATATATATATATATATATATATATATATATATATATATATATATATATATATATATATTCAGGAAGAACAGATGGAGTTGGAAGAGAAGGGGTAAGGAAGATGATGATACAAAGAGCAGAAACAGCATTAACGGAATGGAAAGTTGTAAATAGTAGATTGTTACTGTCAAAGCTTGCTATGCACCAACAAATGATTCTCCTGAAGAAAGGAAAGAGAAATGCTATGAAGAACTGTAGAGTGCAATAGTTGAGATCCCGGAGAGAGAGTTGTAAAATTATGATTGGCTACTTCAATGATAAAGTAGGAAGGAATAATCAAGGTTTAGAGATAGTGATGTGTGTTGATGGTCTTAGCAAAGTTGGAAAAGAAAATGGGACACATTATATATATTTTGTTCAATAAGCAGGGACTCGTTTCTAGTGTAATTATATTCAGAAATAAACATGTACTTTACCATGTGGCAATTACAAAAATCAAATAGATCACAGAGCTATTGATTAAGACAGAAGTAGGACTCTGAGAACTGTAAGAACCTATAGAGATGCTGATATTGATAGTGATTATCAGCTCATTGACTCACTAAAATTAAAACTGAAAGCACCCAAAAAAGATAAATAGAATGCCTAGCTTTGATACAACTAAGCTACTAGAAGATGATCACAGAGAAGCCTTTGCAATTGCATGAAGGAATCGATTTGCAGTCTTGAAGATTTTAAGAGACAAAGAGCAGACAATTAATGAAGAATGGTGTAACATTAAGAACATCTACTGTATGTCAGTTCGTAGTGAGGTTTTCGGACATGCAGTTACAGGGAGAAAACCATGGATATCAAATGATACTTCGGGTACTATAAAAAGGAGACAAAGACAGAAATTAAGTGTAACAAAGTTTTCGAGGGTCTAATGAAAATTTCAAAGTGGAGCATGCTAAGTATTCCAGTATTGACAATGAAGTCAAAAGAGAAGCCAGAAATGACTGGAGAGAATATTTAGACAGGAAAGAAGCAGGTGAGGGTGACAAAGCTATGAATTTAGGGAGTGGCTATGGTGTAATAATTGCTCATTGAATTATTATTGAAATCTCTACTGGGGCAAAGAAGAGGAAGCAAATACCCATCAAGAAGAGAAATGGATCTGTTACAACAACAGAAGGTGTTGAAAGACAACGTTTGATGGAACACTTTAGTGAGGTCATGAAAAGGAGATATGAAAGAAATAATCTGATTGATATACCTGAAGCTGAGGAAAGCCTTGGTATACCCATGAATGAATTCAGTGTGTTTGAAGTCGAACCTAAGAATAAAGTGACTCCCAGATTACTTATTAGATCATTTTCTAGTGTGACGGGCCGAGAGAGGCTGTGACTAAGAACGCAGGATGAAAGCAACTGAGTAACTTATTACAGACTATCAGTTTATATATACATAAAGTCCAGGCAAAAAGGACATAAAACCATAGCAGGCAATTTCATGTTCAACCGACAAACGGTTCTGTTAACAGTTAACGGTGAGAAAAACAGATATGTTTATTCAGGACCCTATCAGTGCGAGGGGAGAGCGAAGGTACAAAGCATGATATATACAAAAAAAAGAAATGTCGTTACTATGTACGATCGTGTGACACACGGTTGGTTCATGGCTCCCCCCTAAAAATGACATACTGTACATATTAAATAGGGCGCTCCGATCTAGAGAGGCGAACTGTATGCGGGTCATCTAGCAGGAGACCGAACAATTGGCCGTAAACAAATTTGCCGTAGGACAATTGATTGTAAGACATTTTGCCGTATGAAAAATTTCCGTACGGATATATTGCCGCAAGGATATTTCGCCGTAAAATGTATATGCTTTGTCATGTATAGATTAAAAAAAAAGAATGAAGAGAGAGAGAGAGAGAGAGAGAGAGAGAGAGAGAGAGAGAGAGAGAGAGAGAGAGAGAGAGAGAGAGAGAGAGAGAGAGAGAGAGAAGGGTCGTTATAAAGTTTGACACCCGTCGTTAAGTGTTTAAATGAGGTCATGACAAATTCGGTAGTTTACCATATTTTTTTTTTTTTAATCTTAAACTTATATATTATCTACTTTTATCAGTTGAAACTTGAACTCCTACGATGTTGTAAACTATCAAAAGCACCAGAGGTTGTGATAAGCTCGTAGATGATTCTAACTTCATTTACAGGCAAGAAAAAGAATATGGAGTCAAGGTTTATTGGAAGTGTGTTGATAAAAAACTGCAAAGCATGAGTACATAAAACTGTAAGTGAGCATACCCATCCAGCGAACCCAAGCAAACATAAAATGCAAAAAACAATTGCACATGAAAAAAAATGCACTGAAATCCCAGCTAGCTTCAAGATCATTGATTGGTGTGCATGCAAGGAATTAGAAAATGCTGGACGCTCTCTTATGCCATCAACTTCAAATTTGTCAAGAAATATAAGAAGATGGAGACAAAAAGAAGAACAGGCCCCTCTTATTCCAAGAGCAAGAATCAGTTATGTAATTCCCGAAGAATTTCCGTGTTTACAGAACGGAGAAAGATTTTTACTGTATGATAGTGGAATGGAAGATGAAAACAGAATGTTGATCTTTGGTACGATTGCAGGGTTACACGATCTAGGAAGACATACAAATTGGGCATTCGATGAAACATTCAAGGTCTGTCCTGAAATCTTCTATCAGTTATATAATCTACATGTCAACATAGGGCATGCGTGCATCCCACGAGTTTACGGTCTCCATCCGAATAAGATTAAGGAATCTTACAATACGTTTTTGTCAAAAGGTTAAAGATTTACTCGAGTCCCTAGAACCTGAAAATCTAATGATTAATCTCGAACCAGCTAGTTTTTTAAGTTTTTCTGACATTTTCCCTTCTGCAAATGTAACAGGCTGTTATTTTCATTTCTGTAAGAATGTTTACAGAAAAGTGACAGATATTGGGCTTAAGGATCGATATCATAGGGATTGTGCTTTTAATACAAAAGTAAAGTGCCTTATAGCACTTGCATTCATACCGCCTTCAGACATCATTGATGCATTTATAGAGTTGGTTGATGATGATGACTTACCACAAGAACTAGTTGCATATTTTGAAACTCATTACATTGGGGGAGAGAGAGGGAGGGGACCTCGTCGTCGTGGAGTTTCTCCAACTTTTCCTATCGAACTTTGGAATGCTTGTCAAACAACCCTAGATGCGCTTCAAGCATC
This sequence comes from Palaemon carinicauda, assembly GCF_036898095.1. NCBI lineage: Eukaryota > Metazoa > Arthropoda > Malacostraca > Decapoda > Palaemonidae > Palaemon > Palaemon carinicauda. The sequence continues at coordinate 124,146,127 of NC_090726.1, read as the reverse complement.
TGTGTCCAATACGCATCCAAATTTATGGAAACTCATCAATGTATTGAAAATGAAGAATATCTTTCTAAAAAGAAGATAATCGATGCAGAAAGAGGTGAGACAGCAGTCAAGAAACAGTACAAAAATGTTTATAAGCGCATACTAAGTATTGTAAGAGGTTATGATCAAAATGCAAAATAACATTATTTACGAGCAATTGCTATGAACTAAAATGATTTTTAGCCTTGAATTTTTTTGGAAACTTTTTAAATAAAGTGTGTGGTCTTCATTTTTTTTATCCTTTTTTCATATATAATCATAATTGAATGAATACATGAAAATCAATGAAAAGTGATAAATATACTTGAAGATAACTATATGAATATAGTTACATTGATCTCTAAAAGAAATAAGCTAAAAACTAAAATATACATTTTACGGCGAAATGTCCTTGCGGAAAAATATCCGTACGGCAAGTTTTCTTACGGCGAAAAGTCTTACAATCAATTGTCCTACGGCAAATTTGTTTACTGCGAATTGTCCTAGCTCCCATCTGGAAGGAGATAAGCAAGTTTTAGAATGTCAATGGAGACCCAGTCTTCTTTGCCACAAACGTTTATTAGGAATACTTTTGAACTGCGTCAGATCACAAGGAGAGGGCCCGTGTAAGGGGGCGTTAGCGGTGGCTTGCTAGTGTCGTTGCGTAGGAAGACGTGCATTGCAGAGTATAAGTCTGTCGGTATGTGATGATTCGCTGGGGGCTTGTAAGTCTGGTGGCATGGAGTAAATTCTCCCACGACGTGGTGTATGCATTGGAGATCGTCGGAGGAGATTGCAGAAGGAAAAAACTCGGCAGGGACGACCAACGGGTTGCTATGCACCATTTCAGCTGCCGAGACGTCGAGGGCGTCTTTAGGAGTGGTCCTTAGTCCCAGGAGGAACCAGGAAAGTTGAGTAAACCAGTTGGAATCCTTGCAGCGGGACATCAAAGCTGCTTTGAGGGTGCTATGAAAACGTTCAACCATTCCATTGGCAGTGGGGTTGTAGGCAGTTGTCTGATGTAGGATGATGCCCAGGAGATTCGCTAATGATGTCCACAATTGAGAGGTGAAAGTTGTACCCCTGTCAAAAATAATTTGCTCAGGATACCAAATCTTGCAATCCATCCTGAGAGTAAGACAGATGTACTTGAGGCGGACGTTGCAGTTTCCATGGGAATGGCTTCAGGCCAGTGAGTGGAGCGGTCGATGACGGTAAACAGGTAAGGATATCCTTGTGATGTGGGTAGAAGGCCTACATGGTCGACGTGAATTTGGGCGAAACGACGCCGAGGTTGAGGAAAGGTGCCCACTCCTGAATCCGTGTGTCGATGTACTTTGGGAGTTTTGCAAGAAGTAGTGGCGCGGACCCAATCCTTAGCATCCTTAGAAATGCCGTGCCAAATGAACTTCGTCTTCAGCAGCTGGGCAGTAGAACGGCATGAGGGATGTGAAAGGCCGTGAATGAAATCAAACACCTGTCGGCGCATGGGAGCAGGAATCCAAGGTCGTGGTCTATCAGTACTGACGTCACAGAGAAGGGTGGTGTTGGAGTCGTTGAGGGGGATGTCTTCCCAACGGAGGGATGTGCAGGATGTCCTACATGCTTGATACTCTGGATCCTGTCGTTGGGCTTCAGCCAAGGTGTTGTAATCCACTCCCAGTTGAACGGCAGCCAACGTGTTTCTTGACAGGGCATCGACAATGGGATTTATTTTCCCAGGGACGTGTTGAAGGGTGCAATTGTATTAAGCCACGGCGGAGAGATGTCGGCGTTGACGGGCGGACCAGGCGTCAGACTGTCGAGTGAAGGCGTGCACCAGAGGCATGTGGTCAGTGCGAATGACGAAGGGCGTACCTTCTAATAAATGGCGAAAGTGACGGACAGCCAAGTGCACCGCTAGCAATTTGGGATCAAAGGTAGAATAACCCGATTCAGCCTTGGACAGTTTACTGCTGAAGAAGGCCAATGGGCGGGGCGAGCCATTGACCACCGAACTTCGAGTACTGCACCAATAGCGACATCGCTGGCATCGGTGGAGAGAAGGAGAGAGGAATGTGGGATAGGAAAAGTGATAGCAGCAGCGGTTGATAGGGCCTTCTTTGCATTGCAGAAGGCCGCTTCTTGAAGAGGACTCCACTTCAGGTCTTATGGCTTGCCCTTGAGGGAGGCATAAAGGGGAGCAAGAGTGGCGGCAATGGCTGGCAGAAAACGGTGATAATAGTTGATCATGCCCAAGAATTCCTACAGAGTTTTGATGGTCAAGGGTGTGAGGAAGTCCTGAACAGCTGCTACCTTCTCAGGGTGGGGATGGACTCCTTCAGGAGTGATGCGGTGCCTTAAGAACTACACTTTGTTGGAGCCAAAGGTACGCTTGTCGTACCGGACTACAAGGCCGTTTTGTTGCAGGCGGCTGAGCGCGATGCGCAGGTGATGAAGGTGTTCCTCTTTTGAAGAAGACAACACGAGTATGTCGTCCACATATACATAGAAGGGGAGGTCTCCTAAGATGCCATTCATGAGACGTTAAAAATTGGCCCCAGTATTACGAAGGCCAAAACAGAAGTAATTGAAGGTCTATGTACCAAATGGAGTGGTAATGGCGGTCTTGGGGATGTCTTCTAGGTTTATAGGCACCTGATAATACCCTTTCAGGAGGTGGAGCGTGGAGAAAACCTTCGCTTTGTGCAGGTAGGAGGTCACGTCGTCGATGTTTGGGAGGGGGTAGTGATTCGGTTCTGTTTGCATGTTCAGGTGCCTGTAATCCCCGCACGGACAGAGGTAGCCGTCTTTCTTCAGAATGAAGTGTAAGGGTGGCTACCATGGGCTGGATGCCTTTTGGCAAAGGCCCATTTCCTCCATTTAGGCGAACGTCTGTTTTGCGGCTGCCAATCGATCTGGTGACAGACGTCTGAATTTTGCGAACACTGGGGATCCCGTCGTCCTGATATGGTGATAAATACAGTGCTTGGCAGGAGATGTGGGCTTTAGGCGAAGTTCTGGACGGAAAACTTCCGGGTACGACATGAGGAGGTGGGCGTAGGCATCCGTGGGTGCAGTGATGTGGAGAGCGAGATTGGAGGGAGCGGGTTGAAGAGGTGTCGACTAGTACGAGTCTGTGTTGACCAATCATCGGTGGGCGACATCAACCAGAAGGTGGAAAAGAGAGAGGATATCCGCACCGAGGATTAGCAATATGACGTCAGCAACGAGAAACTTCCAATTAAATTTACCGTTTCCAAACAATAATGTGAGGTTCTCATAACCGTAGGTGGGTATCGCAGATCTGTTGGCAGCTACCAGGTGGACATTGGCAGACGTAGACAGACTACGTCGTTTCCTGAAGAGTTCCCTTGACACAAGAGAACGACAAGCACCCGTGTCTACCAAAAATCGCACGCCCGTTCCTGCACCATGTAAAAAGAAAAGATTAGAAATGCGAAAGGCCACCACCACGAGCGAGGACCTACTTAAACTTTTTTTGCCCACTGACAATCCTTGGCACATTTCTTCGCGGCTGCCCAGAATCTGTAGTGGTAGTGGCAAAACTGCTGCCGATGGGCGGCAGCAAGTACCTGTAGAAGTCTTTGGTTGGGGCGTCAGCGAGTAGCGGGTGATGGGTGGCTTTGTCGCTGCTCTGGCACATCACGGGGTAGGCGTGTATGTCCTACGGCATTCACGTCAGCTTCGGTTGATGTTGAATAGGCGTCCTCTTTGTCAGGAGTGGAGGCGTTGATGGAGGTCTTAAAGGTCATGAAGTGGCTGACCATAAGGGCGTCTGCTTTGGTCATCAAGTCCTTTATGGGTAAACTATCGACATCGGGTATGGTAGCGCATACAGGTTCGGGTAAACGGCGTATCCAAAGGGCACGAAGTAGGTTCACCTCACGAGGAGAGCTGTCTGCGGAAGGTTGCAGGCGAGCGATACTGGTCATTTCCCTGAGGGAGAGCGAAGCCCTATGGTCCCTCAACTGTTATTGAGAGAGCTGAAAAAGCTTTTCTATACGGGTGGCTAGCGTAGGCGAGCACTGCTGCAGAAGTTATGTTTTGAGGGCATCATGCACTATTGGGGTGTCTCTTTGTTCACAAAGCCAGTCGGATATTTCCGGGAAGGTGTCCTCGGGTATCGCTGTGAGAATATAATTTGCTTTGGTGGTTGAGCGAGTCACGCCCTTGATGTGGAACTGGACTTCTGCACGCTGAAACCAAGCAAACACCTCTACGCTGGTAAACGATGAAAGTTTCAATGGGACGGCGCCAACTTCCGTGGAGTCCGCCATAGTAACAATGATGGGGTTGGGTGTGGAAGGCGGGAGGAGCGAGTCGACTTCCGGGGTCACCAATGTGATGGGCCGAGAGAAGCTGTGACTAAGAAGGCAGGATGAAAGCAACTGAGTAACTTTATTATCGAACATCACTTTATATATACATAAAGTCCAGGCAAAAATGATCTAAAAACATATCAGACAATTTCATGTTCAACCGACAACCGGTTCTGTTAACAGTTAACGGTGAGAAAAACAGACATGTTTATTCAGGCCCCTATCAGTGCGAGGTGAGAGCGAAGATACAAAGCATAATATATACAAAAAAAAAGAAATGTTGTTACTATGTACGATCGTGTGACACACGGTTGGTAAAGTAGAATATGGCATAAAGAGGCAAAACCTGATGAATGAGAATAGGAGTGTTGGTGAAAAAGGGCCAAAAAGGGAGATCTGACTTATTTCAATAATTACAGAGGCATCACACTTACGTCAGTTGCATGAACATATAGTATGCTGATTCAAAAAAAAAAAATAGAGAGAGAGAGAGAGAAAGATTGATGAAAAGCTGAGAGATGAACAAGAAGGATGTAGAGAAGGTAGAAGTTGTACTGACTAAATTTTCATTTTAGGACATGCGGTACAGCGATCTGCAAAATATAGTAATCCACTTTTGATCACCTTTTTTGGACTCTGAAATAGCATTTACTAGTATACACCGGCCAATTTTATGGAGATTCATACCTTATTATGGAGTGCATCTTAAATATGTAAATTTGATTAAGTCTGCTCATGAGCATAACAAGTACAAAATTAATGTTAGCGGATTCCTATCAAATAAATTTTTAGTGAACAATGGCATACTAAAAGGGAATATGCTGTCACTTATGTTGTTTATCCTCCTCATGGATTTTGTAATGCATAGAACAGTTGGGGAAAGTGAAGGATTGGACTT
>NC_090726.1:124115889-124120889 GCF_036898095.1 Palaemon carinicauda | reverse complement strand
GTATCTTTTCCCTAAGGCATCAGCTGATGCAGTGATTCCCCAGCCTCAAGAGGAGATCCCCCAAGTTCAGATCCAGGTGGATGCTGAAGTCGCGGTCGCGATGCAAGACATCCAGTTAGATGACAGGATGTCTGATGTGGACGAGTGTCTGGAGGAAGACCTCCTGGCAGAAGCCCAGGATGAAGTTCAAGCCCCAGACGTTGTAAAGGTAGAGGTCGACGAGGTGTCGGCTACTCCGGTTCAGATTCCGGAGCCTATTCCCTCAACATCGGCCGGTCTCCCAGTAGAGCTGGGACAGGCCCTCTCTTCTATTGTTGGAATGATCCACAAATGCAGAAGGAGAATCAGGAGAAGGGGGCTGCAATGGAACTGCGAATGCAGTGCCTTGCAGAATCACATGGGCCCCAGAAAAAGCTCAATGTGAAAGACCTTCCCTTGTGCTCAGATGCTAACCCATGGAGGTATGCTGAGCACATGCCGATGACGACTGGAAAGATCGTCATCTCGGATAAGCTGGGCTCAGTTCCCCTGGAGGAGGTGGAATTCTGGCCCAGCAAGGCATCATATCCGGACTGTTATGTCCGGCTGAGGAAGGAACCAGCTTCAAAGGAGGAGACAGAGCCGAAGGAGGTCATAGTGATGGACCATGCTAAGGCTCAAGCTCTACTTTCATCCTCGATGAAAGAGAGGGGCTTCTCTAACTCAAAGGTAGCCGCATTGAACAGGAAGCTCCCTTCCTTTGTGTCCTCGCCTACTAGAGCCTTCCCCTCTTTACAGAAAGGGTTTGCGGCTGTACTAAAAGCAGTCGAGGCCGGCAAGCCTTGCCCCTCCCTAGAGGAGTGTAAACCCTTGTCGCTGGCCCTGCCTATGGACCACAAAGACTGGAAGGACGTCCATCTTACGTTCTCAGTTGGAAAGTTGGAGGCTGATATTGCCGGACGTCAGTTCGGCGAGGACCTCCCTAAGCTGTCTGACTTTCTTTTGCGAAGAGAGTTCGAGACACAAGAAAGACTGGCTGCCTCAATGTCTCTTCAGACTACTCTCGAGACGATGGCAAGTGACCCCAAGGTCCATGAAATGTTCATGGTGGTGGCCAAGACTCATCTGGCCACAGTGACGAAGGACCTTTATGGCTTCGTCAAGGCAAGGAGAGCTTGTAGGGAGTTCGTGTTCACCTCGGCTACGGTGAGGCACGAGCCAAGGAAACTAATCTCCTCCAACATTTGGGGAAAAGACCTTTTCCCTACCGACTTGGTCAAAGAAGTTGTTGATAAGGCCGCCTTGGAGAATAGAAACCTTCTCCAGAAGTGGGGCCTGGCTATCAAAAGAAAGTCTTCCCCGGATGAGGGTCCTCAACCAAAGAGGAAGACTATGAGGACTAGGCTACCGTCTCGGCCAGCCAAGCCTGTTAGACAGCAACAGCAACTGCAATTGCCATTGCCCCCAGTGCCCCAGATCGTGGCACAAACCCCGACCACTTTTCAGTGGGTACCCCAGGCCGTGTCGACACAGTCCACGGCAATCACCCCAGCGTTCGAAGGGCAGTCTACTTCCTTTCGAGCAAAGCCTAGAGGAGCAGCCAGAGGCTCGTCTAGATGCCCCTCAAGGGGAAGGGGATTCAAGGGTGGTCGTGGTCAGGAAGGCAAGACCTCAGGACGGCAGTCCAAGTGAGGTGATACCGGTAGGAGGGAGACTTCTGAAATTTCGGGATCGGTGGACCTTCGATCCCTGGGCCACAGCCTACTCAAGAATGGACTGGGCTGGAGCTGGTACAGCACTCCACCCCCGTGCCTTCGGTTTTTCCAACACTCCACCCCCGTTATGGAGGAGTACGTTCAAGAACTGTTGGAGAAAAAAGGTGATCCGAAGGGTGAAGCCCATCAATTTCTAAGGGAGGCTGTTTTGTGTTCCCAAGAAAGACTCGGAAAAGCTCAGAGTCATTCTGGACTTGTCGCCACTCAACAAGCTCATAGTGAATTGCAAATTCAAAATGCTAACACTGCAACACATAAGGACCTTACTGCCCAAGAGGGCATATTCCGTCTCTATAGACTTGTCAGACGCCTATTGGCACATTCCAATCAGCCATCGACTCTCCCCCTACCTAGGGTTCAGGCTACAACGAAGACTATACGCCTTCGGAGCCATGCCATTCGGGCTAAACATAGCCCCAAGGATTTTTACGAAACTTGCGAGCGTAGCTCTCAAACAATTACGCCTAAAGGGAATTCAGGTAGTAGCCTACCTGGACGACTGGTTGGTGTGGGCAGAATCCGAGACAGAAGGCTTGCAAGCTTCCAGTCAAGTGATCCAGTTCCTAGAGTACCTAGGCTTCAAGATCAACAGAAAAAAAGTCTTGACTTTCTCCATCTCAAAGGTTCCAGTGGCTGGGAATCCACTGGGACCTTTTGTCACACCGTTTCTCCATCCCGGCGAAGAAAAGGAAGGAGATAGCGGGTTCTGTCAAGAGACTTCTAGATTCCGAAAGGATATCAAGACGCGAGCAGGAGAGGGTACTGAGCTCTCTCCAGTTTGCTTCGGTGACAGACCCAGTGCTAAGAGCACAGCTAAAGGATGCAATCGGAGTTTGGAGAAGTTATGCATCAAACGCGCGAAGAGATCTGAGAAGACCAGCCGCTGCGGCTAAGTACTCTTCTCAGGCCTTGGTCCCAAGCCAGACATCTAAAGAAGTCGGTTCTTCTTCAGCCACCTCCCCCGTCGGTGACGATTCACTCAGACGCCTCGAAGGAGGGATGGGGAGGTCACTCTCATCGGAAAAAAGTCCAGGGGACTTGGTCCAAGCTATTCAAGACCTTTCACATAAAACTTTCTAGAAGCTATGGCAGTGCTCCTTACCTTAAAGAAAGTCTCCCCGCGTCACTCGATCCACATAAGGTTGGTGATGGACAGCGAGGTAGTTGTGAGATACTTGAATCGACAAGGATCGAGGTCACCACCTCTCAACCAGGTGATGTTGGCCATCTTCCGATTGGCGGAAAAGAAGAAGTGGTACCTGTCGGCAGTTCACCTTCAAGGAGTCCGCAATGTGACGGCGGACGCTCTATCCAGGTTCACACCGATAGAGTCGGAATGGTCCTTAGACGCAGGATCATTCTCCTTCATTCTGAATCAAGTCCCAGAACTGCAGATAGACCTCTTTGCGACGAAAGACAACAAGAAGTTGCCCCTGTACGTGCCCCGTACGAGGACCCCTTAGCGGAAGCAGTGGACGCGATGTCCCTCGACTGGAACAGATGGTCCAAGATTTATCTGTTCCCTCCTCACAACCTTCTGTTGAGGGTCCTCAACAAACTGAGATCCTTCAAGGGGTAGCGGCAATAGTGGCCCACAAGTGGCCGAACAGCGTGTGGTTCCCCCTGGCATTGGAACTGTAGCTGAAGTTTGTACCGCTACCAGATCCAGTTCTGACCCAGCGAGTCCAGAAGTCAACTGTCTGCGCTTCATTACAGAAAACCCGGACCCTGCAGCTCATGATTTTCTCTCCCTAGCGGTGAGAAAGCGTTTCGGGATTTCGAAAGCCAGCATAGACTTCCTTGAGGAATATAAGTGCAAATCTACTAGAAGGCAATATGAGTCATCTTGGAGAAAATGGGTGGCCTTTTGTCAAGGCGAAGAATCCGCAGGAGATCTTGACAGACTTCTGCTTATCTTTCTTTTCCACCTCCATGGTCAAGGATTGGCAGCTAACACGATTTCAGAGTGTAAATCTGCTTTGACAAGACCCATTCTATATGCCTTCCAGGTCGACCTAGGTAACGAGATCTTTAATAAAGTCCCGAAAGCCTGTGCTAGGCTCAGACCTTCAGCACCTCCAAAGCCCATTTCATGGTCTTTAGACAAGTTCTTCATTTCGCTTCTCTGTTGAGCAATGAAGAGTGTGCGTTAAAGGATTTGACACAAAAAGTTATTTTCCTATTTTGCACTCGCGTCCGGGGCCAGGGTTAGTGAGATTGTAGCCCTCTCGAGAGAGGCAGGTCGTGTTCAGTTCCTGGATGGGGGAGAACTGAACCTGTTTCCGGATCATACGTTTCTCGCCAAGAATGAGTTACCCACCAACAGGTGGGGTCCCTGGATAATCTGCCCTCTGAAATAAGATGCATCTCTATGTCCAGTAGAATGCCTAAAGGTCTATCTTCATAGAACTTCAGACTTCAAGGGTGGTCAACTATTCAGGGGAGAAACATCAGGCTCAAATTTATCTCTGAATCAACTCAGAGCGAAAATCACATATTTTATTCGCAGAGCGGATCCTGACAGTACACCCGCAGGTCACGATCCGAGGAAAGTTGCCTCATCCTTAAATTTCTTTAATTGTATGGATTTTGAACATCTCCGTTCATACACTGGCTGGAAGTCTTCCAGAGTGTTCTTTCGCCACTATGCGAAGCAAGTAGAGGAACTAAAGAGATCTGTGGTAGCAGTGGGTCGCGGTGTTAACCCTACTGTTTAACTCTGCGAGGAACAGTGGTCTTAATTGGGACGATTAATTCCAGGGTGAGTGTGTAGTTACATACTGTACTACAAACTAAGTGAGGGCACTGTGTTGCCCATGTAGACTGTTCCATTTCCGAAGGTGAACCTAGCATAAGTACAGACATGTGTGCTGAGCGTTTCTAACGCTAATGTCATTGATTTGTAATACAGACTTTTATGACTTTGATACCTCGGTATCTTAAAAGTGGCATTTAATGTTTTTTCTTTCAGACAAACAAGTTCTGTTTACTATCATACTTATGCTTAAAGTTTTGGGTTATCCTCTTCTTATATATATATATATATATATATATATATATATATATATATAATATATATATATATATATATATATATATAATTGTGGTTAACCTGTCTATTTATTGCCTGTCAATAAACTGGTTCTTGAGAACCTTGCGTCTCCTTCACCTGTGTCAATTTATTGGTATAATTGAGCATTCATTCTATGTACATTATCTGGGATAATTCTAATAGAATTGTTCCTT
>NC_090726.1:124085889-124088389 GCF_036898095.1 Palaemon carinicauda | reverse complement strand
TATATATATATATATTGTATATATATGTATATTAATATATATATCGTATATATATGTATATTAATATATATATGTATATATATATATATATATATATATATATATATATATATGTATATAGATATATATGTATATATGTATATATATATATATATATATATATATATATATATATATATATATATATATATATATATATATATATATATATATTGTAGTGATCAAATCATCATGGATTTTTTTTTCCAAAACTATAGATTTTCTGGTTAAAAGTTGAAAGAAAGTTTTTACAAGAAGTGCTCAGTGTACTTTTTGCATATATATTATAAATAGGCTTTTTTTTTTCAATTGCTAATGCTAAGTTTGCCCTCTTTTGGCAGCTTTGAGGCCCTTAACACGCTTAGGCATATCATCGATTAATGTTCAGCATAAATGCTTGATTCTGTCGGAGTGGAACCATACATGAATGAGACTCTGCATGAGGGCTGCTTTGGTTGCAAAGGGAACTTTGGGTAATTCATATTCTAGAATAGACCACAAAATATAGATAGGTGTTCATAACTGGAGAATTTCCAGGCCTTGGCAGCAGTTCAACATCAATTTCTTTACACCACTTCTTGACTGATCGGGCAATGTGACAATGGGCTGAATCTTGCTGAAATATCCATGATCTCAAACCGAACTGTTCCCTTGTTTGAGGTAACATACGATTTTGCAACACATCTATGTACTTGAATCGGTCCATTATATCTTCAAAGATCTTCAAACGACTACTTCCATGTACAGAAATTGGTCCCATGGCATTTTTATGTGGATGTTTTATATCCTTTTCGAGACACTCTGGGTTAAATTCCTCTCATGACCTCCTCCTTACTCTCTGCACGCGGTCATCAAGTACTAAAATAGTGGATCTGTCGAACACTACCTGAAACAAGAGAAAATAATATATGAAAAAAAGGCCCTATGATGACAGACGCAGCTGCTGAGAAATCAGAAAAATCATGTCATAAATTTATTATTTAGCAGTATGTCTGCATAGCTACTAGATTAATTAGCAATACTCTCATATTGCCCGACGTTACTTTGATTTCATAATCTATATCATGAATGAAATGTATCACTTTTATTTTTTTCCATTGGTCCAATGAGCGTGACCATCAGCCCAGTCTCGGCGTCCCTTGATCAAAGTATTCGTATTCTTTCTTGGGTAATAGGCTCGTGAACTACTTTGCAGTAACCTCGTGTTCACGGTTATTGTAGAAATATCAATGTTATCTTCTTGCACTTCACTTGCAATTCAGATTTGAATTGAAATAACTATAATTAGCTAACAGCTGTAGCTCAGAAAGTTTATGCTTCACCTAATAAGGAACAAAATTTACACATGAATTGTGGGCTTATCTTAAAACTGCATTTTTGGTGAAGACTTAATAATACCTCCTTTGCTAAAACTGGATCTGCCTCATTCCTGTTTTCCTGAAGATAAACTAAGTAGTTTAGCTTTTCAGTACCATGAAATTAAAACTCTCTTACTGAACATTGGTGGTTATGAAGGTCTAAACCAAAATGGTATTTTTCCTTTTTTTTTATAAACACAACTTATTTCTTAGCTTGTAAGTTGTCTGTTATTTCTTGCAAGTTTGCAAGAAGAGGTTCTATTTGCACTTGTTGAAGAATAAGTAGTATTACTCCGTTACCTAAATGCGATTAGGATAGCTCTAGACCGGTTGCTTACCACCCAATCCCAATAACTCCCATGTTATCTAAAGTTTTTTAACGTTTAAATAGGTATGCTAACTGTGCTATTTTCCTTGTTGGAGCTCTTGGGCTAATAGCATCTTTCTTTTCCAACTAAGGTTATAGGTCAGATTATAATAATAATAATAATAGTAATAATAATAATAATAATAATAATAATAATAATAATAATAATAATAATAATAATAATAATAATAACTGACCAGAATTATAGACCGCTAACTAAGTCCAAATCAATAATGAAAAAACTTGAGATATTATGTTATGATAGACCGTGGTTAGTTGGAACTGCGACCTTCATCTTCTTTTTTGAAAAATCCTTTTGTGAGATAAATTCTTGTAAATATTTTCTTGCTCTCATCTTAGACATCGTCTGGTCATGTAACAAGGGCTGTCAAGCTTAATTTACTAATTCCATTCCAGTATTTACTTTAGATGATCATCACATTGGCTCTGATATGTTGGTTATTGGCTGTTTGCACTTCTACGTCGCCATCATATTCTGAATGTCGCAGGAGGCATGTGCATCGGAATCTTAGATGCCTGTTTGATGTCACTTTTATGGTTGTCTCCAGAAAGTTCCCAAGGACTGGTAAACTTCTTTTTAGATGAAACTCAAGTCTGTACAAGCTTTGATGTATATTGTTATTGGTATTTAGTTTCACAAGTAGCCCAGGTTGTAAATATGAGTTCTCAGTAAATGTTTTATTCGTGGGAGAACTGGTTTTCTGGAGTGTTGTCA
>NC_090726.1:124060889-124080889 GCF_036898095.1 Palaemon carinicauda | reverse complement strand
TAGTTTGATAATTCAACAATCAGTAAGTAACATTTTAATCGCTTCTATTCACTCATTTTGTCAGATCTCTCTCTCTCTCTCTCTCTCTCTCTCTCTCTCTCTCTCTCTCTCTCTCTCTCTCTCTCTCTCTCTCTCTCTCTCTCTCATACACACACACACATATACACACACACACACACACACACACACACACACACATATATATATATATATATATATATATATATATATATATATATATATATATATATATATATAGACATACATACATATATATATATATATATATATATATATATATATATATGTATATATACATATATGTAAATATATATATATATATATATATATATATATATATATATATTTATATATATATGTGTGTGTATTTATGTATATATATATATATATATATATATATATATATATATATATATATATGTATTTATGTATATATATATATATATATATATATATATATATATGTCTACAGTGTATAATATATATATATGTATATATATATATATATATATATATATATATATATATATATATATATATATATATATATATATATATATATATATATATACAAATTTCAACGTGATCATGGTCTATGATGAAAAGTTAGACGAATCAACTTTTAATGCATTGAATTCTGTCTGACTACAAAACAGCAGCATCAACTCACAACTGATATATCTTACAATGTCATTAAATCAGGTTTCATGTCCTCATTTCAAAATACCTGGACTCATTATTTCTCCGCTTGATTGCAAGAAGGGCATTCGTTCATTATACCATGATAATGTACCTACGCGTAAATTTCAAGTCTCTCTCTCTCTCTCTCTCTCTCTCTTTTCGGTTGCACAATTCGATCGAGTGATTAAGCGAGGAGGAAATAGCACCGACGCATTTTCTGAAGAATCTAGATAACCTCTTTGGAATTATTATTATTGTTATTATTATTATTATTATTATTATTATTATTATTATTGTTGTTATTATTATTATTATTATTATTATTATTATTATTATTATTATTTTCATTATTGTTGTTGTTGTTGTTGTTGTTGTTGTTGTTGTTGTTGTTATTATTCGCCTAATTGCTAAGCTACAACAATACTTTGAAAAGCAGGATGCAATGATGCTATAAGCCCAAGTGCTCCAACAAGGAAAGTAGCTTAGTCAGGAATGGAAATAAGGAAATAACTAAACTACACGAGAGGTAAATAACAACAATTAAAAATGAATGTTTTGAGAATAGTAACAACATTAAAATAAATCTTTCATATACAATTATAAGTTTAAAAAAGTTAGAGGAATAGAAATAAGGTAGATTAGATGCCCTAAGTGTACCCTCAAGCAAGAGAACTCTAACTCAAAACAGTGGAGCACCATGGTACAGAGGCTATGGTACTACCCAAGACTAGAGAATAATGGTTTGATTTTGGAGTATGCTAACCATAGCTAAAGAGTCTCGTCTATCCTTACCAAGAGGAAAATATCTACTAATCAAATACAGTGCTGTAGTTAACAGTAAAATAGGTACCTGATTTTTAGTTAACTGTTGTGGTCCAAATTTTGGTAGAGAGGGAGAAATAGGAAAGTAACCGAGGTCAGTAATGAGTGCATCACTTATCTATGCAATGAGAGAGGTAATCCTCGATGAAGTAATTCTCATATCTCCGTAGTGAAACTCCCCACAGTACATTCAAGCAATCAGCATATTTCCCATTAGATGAGACGCTGATATCCATGCATTATTACATCCCATATCACAAACCACATTCCTCTGGCTGTAGAGAAAATGATTAAAAATAATGATGTTGTTAACGAGGTTTTACTCCCTCGTGGATTAAATTCCTGGTTTGCGAGGATTTGTGTTCTAGGAAACGTGATCATTAACTCGCCCAGCTTATTGAAATGCTTATATTTATGTCCTGGGAGTAATTATCTTGAGGAAAAATAATGAAAGCATATCTAAGATTAAAAAAGTTCCATTTTTCTCCAGAATTGATATTTCACGAGTAATATTTAGCTATATTGTCACCAATGCATAAATTTATTTGCAAAGAGCCACTCTCTCTCTCTCTCTCTCTCTCTCTCTCTCTCTCTCTCTCTCTCTCTCTCTCTCTCTCTCTCTCTCTCTCTCTCTGATACAAATATTTACGAATAAACATTAGCATACTCCATAATCAGTGTGTATTCTTTGGTACTTGGGGTTTGAATGGTAGTAATTAATACCTCAATTACAGGGCGAAGACATTAAGCTTGTTTTTACAAACCCCGTGAAGACCTTTTTGTATTCTACATTTCAGCTATTGTTAGTTTCATGTATAAAATCTGTTTTCACAAACCCTGTGCAGACTATTTTGCTTTCAACATTTCAGTTCAAGTCAGTTCTATATAAAAAGATTCTATGTATGTGTCTTTATATTCGTATTGTTTATATGCCTGTGTTTAGATGT
Source organism: Palaemon carinicauda (assembly GCF_036898095.1). NCBI lineage: Eukaryota > Metazoa > Arthropoda > Malacostraca > Decapoda > Palaemonidae > Palaemon > Palaemon carinicauda. The sequence continues at coordinate 124,078,418 of NC_090726.1, read as the reverse complement.
GTACATTAACTCTAGAAGTGCTGTTGGATTTTATTTCTATTAAATCACTCATTCATGTTCGTAACCTTTTTGACAGGCCATTTATTATTGGTGTAAAAGTTGTCAGATTAGTACTTTAACATTTCAAGATTGTAAAACTGGCTTTTATATTATAATTTCAGTATTAGTTTCTCAACTGTGAGTTCAATCAGGTTGAGCAGTTATATATATATATATATATATATATATATATATATATATATATATATATATATATATATATATATATATATATATATATATATATGCATATATATACACATATATATATACAAATTTACATATATATATATATATATATATATATATATATATATATATATATATATATATATATATATATATATACACACATAAATATATGTATATATATATATATATATATATATATATATATATATATATATATATATATATATTTATGTATATATATATATATATGTATGTATATATATATATATATATATATATATATATATATATATATATGTATGTATATATATATATATATATATATATATATATATATATATATATATATATATATATATATATATATATATATATATATATATAATCGTAGTATCAAGTCATAAAGGATTCGAGATTTTTACGCTAAGTTCAAATAAAGCCAACACTTGACTATTTAGTCCACTCATCTATCAAGGGAAGTAATAGCTGATTCCGGCTATTCATATACTTGTGCTTATGATCGAAATCAGTCCATGTAAACTATGATAAGCGATTGGTGATGCTACATCTCATGATAACTTCATCACAAACACTCGAGATATCCATACATTCAAGTCACAAATAACTCTTAATATTAAATTTACTCTGCCCTGGGATCACAGATCCAAGAGAGATAATCCTCGTATGATAACTACTTCAAATCCAAGGGTTTGAATCATCTGTTCGCAGTTAAACTTCAACGGGGTTGGTCTCATAATACACTTACACATGAGACTCGTCAGTAGAGCATCGAATCATACTTTGCAAGAATTCTTATGCTCCCTTTCCTTAATATCAAGGCCCTTCCTCTGTAAGATAACTATCACTCTGTCTCTCCATTCTTAGTTCTTTCTTTCCTTCTGTATAGTAACACTTCTGAATCATACATTGTTCTCACTAATCAAACTTGTTTCATTCTATGAACATGATTGAGCCATCCTTTCACCCATGTTAGCCTTTGACCACTTCTACATTTCTCCACATGTTTACCCTATCAATTCTTCTTACACCAACTTCAACTTCACCCTATTTACTTTAATTTGCAATGAACAGCTACACTCGTATTACATAAATTAGGATGGGTTCAACAATACCTTCATACATTCCAACATTCCCCTTACAATTTAAGTCTCTTACCAGTCTTCTATCACATCTTGCTAATGTTCTTGCAACATCAATGTTGTGACTCCTTTCTGTCATTTAACCACCATCCATTATGTTTACTCACAGATAACAAAGAGAATTAATTGCTTCTATTATTTCACAACACATTTCGACATTTATTACTCCATATTCATATTCTCTTTTTATCCTTATTACTGGTATGGTTCATGGGACGATTAATGCTATCGGCCCTGTGACTGCTGTACTTACCTACAATGAAAAGGTGTTGTTAGTATAGTAAATTAAGATTCGGTCATCGTCATCATATATGTATTTTTGGTGGAAGTGCAGAAGATTTCTGTTGTAATTTACAATCGATTTATTTGTAGAATATTCTATTGTATCTACTCGACTCTGATCTGATGAGACGCTGGCTACTGACCGACTAATGACCTACAAATAATACAAAAACACAAGCAATTGAACACAAGAAAAAGCAAATCAGTATAACGGATAAGAGAATCTAACCTCATTACTGAATATAAACTATTAGATTTGTAGGCCTTACACTTCTTGGGGTAGTTTATACAAAATATAATGCTGAGGTATATACACAAAATTACTTACAATTACTTGCATAAATAAAGTCATACATATACGAGTGCAATGATGTTGCTCTCGGTTCGTGTAGGGCTGTGGTGTTACATAAGCTTTATACAAAACTTACGATTCCTTACAAGTTACATGCATGCCTGATATCAACTTGACTTTACTAATTGTCCCATCTACCCTCAACTTACTTTTAATAATGGCTTACAGATTATTTTATCAGCTTCTGGAATTTCTCTTCACGGTTCCCAATCAACACATTATCCTCTGCAACCAACAAGTATTATACATTTCATTCACAATTTATTTTCTTATCAACCACAATTCACAAACTTACACTAACCCTTCTACTTTTGCCCCATATAGCTTTACCTTTCTTTTATTTAAGCAATTCAACAAATCTATAAAATTTCTGCACCTCTGTTCACAACTACATTCCCTTTAAACAGTGTCTTACCTTTTACGTATAATATTCTGTGAACCATTAATGTTCATTTACTATTCTCTCTACCTTCCCTTCATAGTGTAATAGTGTCATGAAAAGCTTCGTCTTTAGAACCTTTAATTGTGCAAAAAAAGTTGTGCCTCTCAGAACGATACTAAATGATCAATAATTTATTTCAATTGTCAGGAATTTGTAAGGGACCGTATTTGTGACGGGCAAAAACTTGGACACGTTTTACGAATAAAAAACGAAAGTGTAAATTAAAAAAAAAAAAAAAAAAAAAAAAAACTCTAACAGAGGAATTTATAATTACTGAAATTTAATCAATTTATTTATTGAGTCATTTGTATTATATTTACAAAATCATCATTGAATATTATAAAAGAGTTTTGTATACCTACATATTCTTGTAGAAATCTGTTTAACACTAAGTCATCCATCTATTCTTCGAGGAGAGAGAGAGAGAGAGAGAGAGAGAGAGAGAGAGAGAGAGAGAGAGAGAGAGAGAGAGAGAGAGAGAGAGAGAGAGAGAGAGATAAGGATGATCATTTTGGCCTGGCTTTATATCTCATGATAAAACAAAACTCATTTATAGGTGCATTTTACAAGGAAATTGTAATAATTGCATTGAAGATATAGTTTTTAAGTTTGTGTATGTGTGTGTGCTTGTTTATTTTTGAAGGTACTGACTGACATTGAGTGCGTTGGTCACCTTTATTGAAATCTGGTAGACTAATTATTTGGAATAATATGAAATCTTAGAATTACTGATATGGCTATTGTGATTAGGGGTGCAAGCTGTTTTGGTTTGTGAAGCTGTTTAATTATGTGTTTATTCAAACTTAATAGGTACTTATTTTGATGTATATGAAATGTTCGTCCTTGATTATATACTACTCCTTTAGGAATTCATCGATCAAATATCTATTTCCGTCTTGTATAATTTTAAATTGGAAACGATTTCAAGCTCAGAAAAATGCCAATGTCTTTATTTTAGTAAAGAAACTAAACTCAAAGGCTGGATTAAAAAAAAAAAATAATATATCGAACCAGTGGCCAGACTCAACATAGCTTATGTATCATTGATAGAAAGGCTCATAAGCAAGTCTAAAGTGTAATATATCATACTTAATTTAAAATGAAATGTACCTGAAGCATATGAGTAAAAGAAATATTTAAATATCAGCTATACCTAAGACTTGATTGGCTGTTTGAATATAACTTTCATTTTGTTTCTTAGAGCCAAATAAATTCTATTATTGGCCTTTTCAAAAGTGTATATATTTTCATTTCTTACGCTTGAACACTAATTTCCTTTCTTTACAAACTTTTAACACATGTCTTTTGTTTTCATACTTTACTCTTTCCCACTTAGTTCATCCTCTCGTATTCTTGTAAACAGAAATATCTTATATAATATAAATTGTTCCCTTCATCATCCCGCCAGTCACTCTTTTATTCTTTCTTCACAAACTCTTAATATTACAAATACACTGGACAAATACGTAATGTCCATATCTTAGAATTTCACTTCAATGTTTAACCCAACTCCTAATACTTTCATATTGTCGTCATAACATTTCTATACTTCTCTCTTATTAAATTTCATTTTGATTTTCCTTAGAACTGAATAGTCACTCCATCCTATCGAGTAATAACTTCTCTTTATTATTTCAATCCACATCACCATTAGTTCATTAATTAAACAACTTCCACTTCTGATTTTTTTTTTACTTGAATCCCATGTATTTCCAATTATCAGTCCTCTCCCCAAACATAGTTTTACAAGAATCTCTATACTCTTGTGTACCATGAATACCAAAATTACACACATGATCATCTGCTCATATTTCTCGACAGTGCTATCTATCACTGTTGTTCCTTTTCAGTCGAAGACCGTATTCAGTATTACATGACGTAGACATTCATACCCAAACACTCCCCTATTCACTAAAACTATGACTGATACATTCTTCTTCATAGCCTGAAATATTTCTGATGGAGATACGATCGACCTCCATACTTTCTGGCCTGCCTAGATTAGCCTTTAACACAAACAAACACACACACACAACGACAGACAGACAATAAGACACACACATACATATATATATATATATATATATATATATATATATATATATATATATATATATATATATATATATATATATATATGTACAGAGAGAGAGAGAGAGAGAGAGAGAGAGAGAGAGAGAGAGAGAGAGAGAGAGAGAGAGAGAGAGAGAGAGAGAGAGAGAGAGAAACAAATCACAGACAATTAAAGACAGATTTTCCCAAGATATATATGACTGTTAAATAAGTAGAGATGAATTATCTTCATGTCGAGAGAGAGAGAGAGAGAGAGAGAGAGAGAGAGAGAGAGAGAGAGAGAGAGAGAGAGAGAGAGAGAGAGAGAAAAAAAAAAATCACAGACAATTCAAGACAAATTTTCCCAAGTAATATATGACTGGAAAATAAGTAGATATTAACTATCTTCATGTCGAAGATAATAAAGCAAAGGAAACGGTAAATTACGGTAATCTGTCTCACGTTTGTACTCCAAATATTTCCATCCTGTAATGCAAATGAATGTGAAAAGAAAAAAACAACTGTTTAATTTTGGAACGAAAGTAGAAACCATATGGTGTTGGGATGTAAGTACATACTGAGTATGCAAATGAAATAATATTGTAGCCATCCTGAAAACGTCTATTTCCATTTTATGGTATAAAGCTCTACCTCTGGCATTCGTAATTCCCTCCGGTCGTTACGAAGGACGTTCCTACAGGGAATAGTGGAACTTCCCGATGAAATTTTTGCTAAAGAAGAAATAAACACACGTGCGTGTAAACACATACAATATATAAACTGTAGACGCTTTCCAGAGCTCGGAAACAGACTGCACAGGAAATTTATTAGTTACTTTGCTATTTGGTCGTGGCCACTTAAATACCTGTAGATAAGTTTCCAGTTTTATATCAAAGTCTGGTTTTAGGCTTTTATGCAAAAAGAGTTGATTTAACAATGAAAGCAAATTTATATGTTTAAAAAGCATTTAATCTAAGAAAAAATATTATGAGATATAACATGGCTCAATATGTAAAGAATAGCAGAATGAAATCATTTTTTTCACTCTCTCCCTCCTGAATCTTCATAGCATCTCTCCTCTTTCTCTTCTAGTCTTCTAAATTAGTCTCCTAATAGCAATTAGTAATTGCCTCGACTTTATCTAATTCAAGACGAAAAAAAGAATCTCATAAAAGATAATTATTTGAACCTGATTAATAAAGTTGAGGACAAACACATTAAATGCAGCTAATATCTGATAATTTTCCTTGAATAATATTGGAAAATGAAAATTTGAGACATCCTTAATATAGGGGATCACACTAACATAGAAGGCGTCGGTCGTGAAATGTTCTTTCTGTTATTAGAATGTGTACGTTGCATAGTCTAAGTTTTATTTGCATCTGCTCGTTTGTTCTGAGTACCGAGGTAAATTATTTTTTTTTTCCTTTAGTACCGACATAGATTTTCCTGGCAAGTCTATTCTAGTTTTGATTACTCTTATTTCTATTTGATATTGCCTACAGTACATACCTATTTAGAATTCGTATTCTTTAATTCACAACCACCTTTAGTTGTTATTACTTACAAGTTACGCATAATGTCCCAACATCGAAGTCAATTAGTCTTTTATGCTATCAATCACAACACGTGGCTCTGAAGAAGAATACACGTAATAAACTGAATGAGTAGCAACTTTACAAGTGGGAAGATTGGTAGAGATGTAATTTTGATTAGTAAATCTGGTACATTAATGAAAGGTTTATTGCAATTAGAAAACCATAAAGGTAGGACCAAGAAAGATGTGTCAAGGAACACCATCTCTTTCTGGCTTCTTCAGACAATTCGTAAAGCCCACGTCGATACACAAGCTAGGACCAGAGCCCATGAAATCAGGAGTATGGGCCCCACCCTAGTCTTCAAGATCAATCCTTCAGCTGGCCAGGCGTTGGAGGCTGGTGTTTGGAAATGCCAGACCACCTCTACGTCCTTTTACCTTGTGGAGTATACCCAGAAGTCTCTAAACACCTTTGTGGTTGGTCCTATGGGGGCTGCTGAAGTAGTTGTGTAGCCAACCAAATTCCCACACTGGACAGAAAGCATTTTATCTATGCTAAAATGTATAGATGTAAGTCTGGAATGAATAGTAGAATTACTTTCTTATCTCCTTTTTGTATCCTGTCCTTAGGGCGAAGCTGTCGAAAACATTATACACTGGATCTCGCTTGATACTGATAAGTTACACTTCTGAGTTCAATTCCTTAATCCAAAGATGTATCTACCTCATCCTCCCTAACGAGGGGGAGGATGGCAGAATTTATAACAACCCATCAATCATCATACTTCAGGTGTATCTATATTATTCCGGAATGATAAATCCATTTTTGGGGAAGGAGTTTCTCAGCTGACAATCTGAGAAATCTATGAGTGACAGATAGGAGGTTGCTGAAGTCATCTCCTTCTCTTCCCAATGGGACCAGACATATTGATATTACCAGGGAAGAAAAAGGACCAACCAGTGAGTTTCTCCTACTCACCAAGCAGTTAGTCACCATATTTAAACGAAAGGTTTGCATATGCATGCAACAAATATCAAATCTTTAAATAATTTGTGTTTTTCTTAGCTTTGAAAACATGAATCCTTCAAGTTAAAGTCTCCTCCTCAACTACCCCTCTCATTTCGGAGCCGAAAGCTCAAAGTGAAGATCTCTCGAGGGGTGGAGATTTGTGGCTTTTAGCCCAAGCTCACCAACTGTCATTTACTACCACTTCTATTGAATTCAATGGCTATTCCAGCTCGCACTAGAAACCTCTCCCTATATAAAGGACTTGGGTTTTTATAGCTAGGAAAAATAAAAATTACTTTTAATATTTGTTATTTCTATCATAATGGACTGGTATATGCAAGTGACAAATAAGCGACCTCTGCTGATTATTTCAGTACTTTTATGTATTGATGTGTTATGAAACGTAACACAATATCGCTTAATGTAATGAAAGTGATATTGCATCATATTTCATTCACATAACATGTTTTAACTTTGATTATAAGTTTAGTAGTGTATGTTATAAAGTATTTATTCCTGTATAAGATATCTTAAGGATAGAAAATAATTCTTATTTTGGACTGCATTGTGAGATTAGAATTTTTTTTGTTGATGGTCGTTTGTTTTATTTGTATCGTTTATTTGCTTATGTGGTGCAAGAACAAGTCAGAGAGAGAGTAGAAGCGTCTCAAGTGTTGCTTAGGCAAGAAGCATAATGTGTAGCCTAATGCAATAAAGCTTACTATTGTTTTACAGACGGGCTCTTTACATCTACCAAGATTTTACTCACATCTGATGGGATGACAAGGGATTACAAATTCTCTATTATTATAGTATCACAGGTAAGCAACCAGAAAACGTGTATGAACATATTAAATACGAACACATTTGGCGACTACAAGATGAAGAAAGGAGAACTCAGATAGCCAACAAGAAAAACAATAGAGTCAAAGTGAATTACAATCAACCTCGATGTCCGCGCTGGTTCATCAAGAAAGAAGGACAACTTCTTAACACAGAAAGTCAACAAATCATTAAATAATCATGGCCTATATTTTTTTTTTTCTTAAGTAAGGTAGGTCAGTTAAGTAAAGTCTTACCAGCTTTACAAGTAATCCTGCCTGTACAATAAAGCTTTGCCAGTAGGTTAAGGTAGCAATGCATGAAGTAGCAAGAAATACATAGAAAAAACTACACCATTTACCCAAAAAAGTATGAATTAGAATTGATCAGCAGCCTAACCTAGTTCAATTAGGAATTAATAATGACTCTTAATACAGAATGGTTCAAAGGATTCAGCATTGCTGCAGATACAAATTCTGTTGCAACCAGATGCTAAAAATAAGTTAAAGATTTCAAAATTTATTTTGTATCATTAGGTAGTATTAAAGATGCACAGAAGAAAGCATTCTTATTGCATAGTGCAGGTAGAGAAGTTTGGGAAGTGTTCAAAATATTACTACTTGCAGATGACACAAGTGAAGCTGCAATAAAGCTCTCACCAAATATTTTGCTCATCAGGTCAATACTTTTGTTTAAGGTATCAATTTACGGCAACGGCGGTCAAAGGTCAGATGAAAGTTTACATTTATTTGTGACTAAACTAAAAAATTTAGCTATCTTATTTGAATTCCCAGAGCTAGAAAATATCATAAGAGATCAAGTTAGTGTTCATTGTATATTACAGAAGGTAAGAATGAATTACTGCAAGTTAAATATTTAACACTAGAGAAGGTATTAATCGTAGGTATAGATTTAGAAACATCAAATAGACAACGAAACATAATGGATAGTTCTTCAAGCAATAGAACGGAAAATTCTAGAATAAGTAAAGTAGGCTCAAAATAGAAATATAATGATAATTAGTAAAGAAATGTGTCGAAGCCTAGTCACAGGAAACTGCCCAACCCTAATGTTCATTAAATCTGAATCGTACCTGTACAGAAAAACAACATGAAAAACCCAAATGCTATACTGGTGTGGTAAAAATTATTATCTTGTACATGAAGCAAAGAAATGCCACGCTACAGGACAGACATGCCTAAATTGTAAAAAGATGGGCCTCTTTACATATATTTGCAGTTTTTTTCAACATAAACATACAAAATAAATGTTGCAGTAGATAATGGTGTGGGCCAAGAGAAAAATGCAGAATATCCTTATGATAATCAGGATAGATTTGATTTTGCATTCTGCACAAATACTGTAAATGAAAATGCAAAGAAACATATTATGGTAGAAGAGATTATAAATGGTAAACCAATCGTAATGCAATTTGTCAGAGCAGTTGATGTATCAATTATGTCAGAAAACAGCAAAGAATATTCCTAATTTTTTCATAGAAGGTACAAATTGAGTTCGGAATGGTTATAATGGCTCTGATTGTCAGGTAATATATGCTTCGAGTGATGATCAATATGAAAAACAAAAGTTAGACAGAATGCTATAAGCAGTGGTTAAAGTTAAGAACAACCTTTTCTTTGTTTAGATTGGTTACAGTATCTTAATATTTTCTGGCATCTTTCTTGATTGCAGAGCTTTGTTTTTTTTTTTCCTTCGTCTTGTGAATACCCATGTTATTCATTACAAAACCTAAGTATTCCACTCAGTCAACTTCTATGATACAAATACTCATATTCATTCGAATATGTTCCTTTAACTTCTTCCCAATTGTCCATAATCTTTATATATGTTCTCTTTTATCTTTACCAGAAACTAAAATACTATTCATGAATGTGAATACTCCTGACATTCTGGAAAAAGTTTATCCATAGTTACTTGCTAAATAGCTGGACAGCTAGCTACTCCATAAAGTAATCTCTTTGGTCTATGCAAACCTAAGGATGTATATACGCTATATAATTCTTATGAATTTTCATCCATTGGAAGCTGTTTATACAATAAATATATGAAAAGTTGTAATGTGTCATTTATGCTTGAAGGTATGGAACAAACGTCCACAAGTACAATCACAATTACCTCTTGGCCCCTTTTTACATGCATGATTGTCCGACGAACATCTAGAATTCATATAATTTTACGATCTCTGTCATGCACACGATTGTCAACGAACATCTTCATGACCAAGAGATGTTATGAATATGATTGTTTTCATGATCATGGGAATGTGCACAAACACAATTGTCTCCCTACACATAAGAGCCTGCATGAACAGGATCATCTCTATGAGCATGAACTTTAATGTGCAAGAATTTCACACTCCTTTGGACTTATCAAATAATCATCGCATACATGATATCCAAGTGTCAAACATCCTCATGCTGCGTTCCAGTTCTCCAGAGGTATCTAAACGTTCCATCATAGCTTGAGCAGTCTCATTGTGACCAGTCATTTGGTTATCGGGTTTCACTAAGTGCACAGCCGGGTGACTGAGACTAATCTCTACCCACCTATGTGAGGGATTGATGATACATACTAGGAATTTATTGTCCCACCACGTGACGAGAACACTTATGACTGATCTCTCCCTTTTACACATGGGAGTGATGGAACAAAACTGAAATGTATTTTCTTGGGAAACATGACAAGAGCATAGTAAGGTCTAATAAAAACAGCAGCTCCTAAACAACTAACTTTATTCACAGACAACGCAGGCATCCACAGGCGACCAAAGGGTCACATAAGGGTGAAAATTGCATGTTTACTATCAACGGTTTTTGTGGATAAGGTTGACACTGGTATAAAAATAGATAACATGACAATGGAAAAATAATAAAGTTTATATTAGCTTATTACATTAAACGATTTGTGGTATTGAAGAAAAGTTGATAGGTCATCCTTTTTCATTTTGCAAGTGTACTGCTTAATGCACAAGCAATACACATGGCTTCCCCCCTAAAGCAGACGTGTGTTTGAAAGAGGTCAACCTGCACTACAGAGTAGTATTGTAGGTTGGTTTTCTTGCAGGAGATACACAAGTTTAAGGTGGACAATTATAATTCAATTGTCTTTACCACGAACATTGAGGAGGAAAGCTCTCAGAGTATGATGGAAGATAAGGAATAGGCATATATAATGGGGAGAAAGCGGGGGCTTACAATTGTTGGTGTGAGCGAAAATGTGTGTTGTGGTGTATAGGTCTTTTAGTAATGTGCAGCCTTGATGGGGTCTTGTGAGTCAGATAGCGGGGTGTGAATTACCCCGACAATAGGACTTATGTATTGGAGCTTCTTGGAGGTGGTGACAGGTGGAAAAAGGTCCGCATGGACGACCAACGGGTTGCCAGACACGACCAACGGGTTGCCAGAGACGACCAACGGGTTGCCAGGGACGACCAATGGGTTGCCAGGGACAACCAACCGGTTACCATATACCATTTGAGCCGCTGGGACATCCATGATTTCCTTGGGAGGGGTCCTAAGTCCCAGGAGAACCCATAGAAGTTGCAGAAATCAACTGGACTCGTTCCGGCAAGACAGCAATGAAAACGTTCCACCATTTCATTGGCTGTGGCGTTATAAGCAGGAGTCTGATGAATTGTGATGCAGAGAAGATGGCCTAATGATGTCCACAACTGAGAGATGAGAGTAGCACAACTGTAAGAAGTAAATTGCTTTGGGATGCTGAATCATATTATTCACTTGAAAGTAAAGCAGCCAAGCATAAGGCAGATGTTACATCTTGCATTGGGATGGCTTTAGGTCATTGAAAGGAATGGCCAATGACTGTGTAAAGGTAACGGTGTACTTGTGATGTGGGTACTGGGCCAGATATAAGGGTTAGTGTTGGCAAAATGACTCTGCAGTTAGTGAAAAGTGCCCATACCCAAATCCTTGTGTCGATGCATTTTTTGAAGTTTGGCATGAAATGCAGGTGTGGACCCAATCCTTGACATTCTTAGTAATACCATGCCATATGACCTTTGACTTCAGTAAATGTGCAGTAGATCGGAGTGAGTGGCATGAAAGGCTATGGATCAATTGAATTACCTGTCGGTGCATGTGGTTAGGTATCCAAGGGTGTTGACTACCAGAGGTATCAAGACTAATGTCTTGCTAATGGAAAGACATTCAAGATGTATTGTAGGTTTGGTACTCGGGGTTCCTTAGTTTGGCTTCTTCCAAGGTCTTCTATTCCAATCCTAAGTGTATGGCAGCCAGCATGTTTCTGGAAATGTCATTGGCAATGGGATTAATTTCGTCAGGGATGGTTTGAATGATACAGTTGTATTGAGAAATGGCATAGGCATGTCGACACTCATGGTCATACCATCCATTGGACTATCAAGTGAAGTCATCCACAAGGGACATGTGGTCCATGCAAATGACGAAGACCGTGCACTCTAAGAGGTACGCAAGTAACAGACATCCAAAGATGACGCCATTACTCTGCAGTCTAGTGTAGAATAACTGGATTCCCCTTGGAAATTTTTCTACTGAAGAAGGCCAATAGGCTGGGCAACACGTTCACCATTTGTTTGAGAATTGTCCCTCCATAAACGTCACTGGCATCGGTAGATAGTGGGAAGGGTGGAGTTGGTAAAGGAATGGTGAGAACTGTAGCAATTGATAAGGCTTTATTTGCATTGAAGAAAGCCACCTCCTGAATAGGGCCCCGCTTCCTTTTTTTTTTTTTTTTACTTGCCCTTGAGCGAGTCATAGAGGTAGCAAGAGTTGTGGTGATGGCTGGCAAGTACCGGTGAAAGTAGTTCACCGTACCCAAGAACTCTTGCAGTACTTTGATACTTGAGGGAATGAGAAATTTCTGTAATATTGATACTTTCTCAGGGAGGGGATGAACACTCCTGAGTGATACGATGCTGCAAGAATGCCACTTCCTTGTCATCAAATGTACACTTGTCGTACCTGATTACATGGGAGTTCTACTACAGGCAGTCGAAGATGATACATAGGCGACGTATGTGTTCCTCGTAGGAATTCTAGTTGAAGGCATATGTGATGAAGGTTCGGTGATGGCATAATTAGGGATATCTTCTAGGTTCATGGGCACCTGATAACACTCCTTCAGGAGGTTGAGGGTCAAGAATACTTTAGAATCATGAATGTAGGTATTGTTGTCAGCGATGTTGGGGAGGCACAGGTGGTCTGGTTTCAGCTGCATGTTAAGATACCTATAATTCCACATGGTTATAGAGAGCCATCCTTCTTCAGAGCATTGTGCAGGGGTCATGACCATCACCTTGAGGTGCCTTGACATTCCCATTTCTTCCCTTTCAGTAAATGTGTGTTTGGCAGCTGCCAAATGGTCTGGTGCTAAACATCTGAATCTCACAAACACTCGGGTTCACGCCCTCTTCATATGGTGAAGGATGCTGTGCTTGGCAGAAACCCTAGGTGTCTGACGTATCTCAGGACAAAAGATATTGGGCTATAAAGTGAGGAGGTGTGCGTAGGGGTCCATGGGAGCACTGATGAGGAGAGCAAGGTCAGAGGAACTACGTGATAAAGGTGTGGATGATAAAGAGCTGACGTTGCTTAAGTATCAATGTGCGATGATGACTAGGAGATGGAAATGGGTAAGGAAATCCGCACCGGTGACGAAGTAATTCTACCGGTACCTGGTGCCCCCAAAGGACAGTGTCAGCGTCTCATAACCAATGGGTGAAAAGAGCACATTCTTTAGTGGCCACCAGGCATACATCAGCAGCCTTGGAATGAGAGGGTTGTGCTCTTAAGAGAGAGCAAAGCAGAAGGAACCAATAGATACTAGTATCTGCCAGTAAGCACACAATAAATTCTGAATCATCCAAAGAGAAGAGAATAATTAAGGGAAAGCCACTAAACTTGCGATTGCCTACTCACATTTTTTTTTTTCCATTGACATCTGGTAGCACGTTTCTTAACAGCAGCCGGAATCTTGAGTGGTACTAGCACAACTGAGGGTGAGAAGCATCATCCAGTGACTTTTGATGGCATAGGAAGGTGATGGATGGCTTTAGCACTGCCCAGACTTGTCATGAGGTGAGTGTCAATTTCACCTCCGCTTCAGTGTTGTATGGTTTTCACTGTTGGCAAAAGTGGAGTTGTTGATTGAGTTTTTGACAGTCGGGAAGTGGCTATACATGAGGGTGCTATTTCCAGCATCAAGTTTTAATAGACAAGGTATCAACATTAGGAAGGGTAGCTCAAACCGGTTCCACCAGGCGTTCTACACAAATGGCATGATGTAAGTTCACTTTCCGAGAAGAACCGTCTTCAGTAGGCTGAAGGTGAGCAATAATGGCTATATGACTGAGAGCCATAAACCTTTGATCCCCCAACAGATATTGAGTCAATTGAAAAATCTTGGCTATACGGGAGGCTGGAAACGATGGGTACTGTTCCAGGATGTATGATTTGTGGGCATCATACGCAATGGAGGCGTCCTTTTGCTTGCAAAGCCAGTCTGAGATTTCTAGGAAAGTCTCGTCGGGGATCACAGTGAGGACATCATTGACTATGGTGCTCGATGCAAAAATTAACCCCGAAGCACTGAAACCCGGCAAATGCATCTCTGCTGGTGAAGGGCGGGATCCTCACTGTGGCAGCATGGGCAGGTGAGTCGGGGTCAGTGATGGGCATCGTCGGTTCTCACAAAAACGACCTCACCCACTTTCACCCACTATCTCTGCTTCCGTATCTCAATAATGAGCACACTCTCTAGCACCTGGAACCTGTGCTCCCTTCTCACAAAAAAAAAGCACCTGCACTAGCCCCTGGTGCTTAGTTCTCAGTTCTCACAAGCAAGCACAAGCTCCTGGTGCTCAGTTCTAATGAGAACAGGCACATACACTAGTATCTGCTACCTGTCCTCAGTTTTCATGAAGAAGAGTACAAACACTACAAGTAGGTATAAAGGGTGCCGCCCTTCCTTCCTCTTCCTGAATGTTGGACTTCTTTCTCAATTTCTGGAAGGGTGAGAAGCACTGAATGATTTCCCAATGTTGCAGTCCTACTCAAACAGAAAGAAACCAATGAAGTAGAGGACAACTAATCAGATAAAATCTCCCAAAACATCAACCAACCCTTCTGCAGGGTTTCTTGGAAGGAGTGTTACTATACCAAAACTTTATTCTGGATGGGGTTATGGTATTAAGTATGGGAGACAATATCATCCTTCTCTTGTTGCGGGATGTTTCCAAGACACTTTGACGACTCCATCACCCCTGTCTATCAATTCAGAGATGACAATGATGCTAAAGGGATCCACCGTAAATCTCAGACATGGGCACCTTTCTTCTCAAGCTCAAAGTCCCCTCCCAGGGAGCTGTTTTAAGATTCAGCTGAACAGCTTTTTGTAGAACTTTTGTTGTGTACAGTCATATACTGCTGCCTAAACATAAAGCCCGACATTACCAATCAGAAAGAAGTCACGGAGCTTTCTGACTCTACAGCCCTTAGAAACCGGAATTTAGATACTGCCGGTGTTATCCTCAGGGGCTATCCTGGTGCTATGACTCTTCTCCACGGTAGCATTCTTTCTGCTATAAAACATGGAACTTTTAATATGCAAAGAAGTGAGTAATGGTTAATATTCATATAATACGAAGCAATTGCAACTTTGAATAGCTAACTTATCTCTCTCTCTCTCTCTCTCTCTCTCTCTCTCTCTCTCTCTCTCTCTCTCTCTCTCTCTCTCTCTCTCTCTCTCTCTCTGCACAGAAGTTTAATATACCTGCTCATTAAATCAAGATGGAAGCAGTGCTTTCTGACTTTACATTGGTTTTATCTTCAGGACACTAACTAAATGTAACCTATAATTGTTTCATCTTCAACAATTTTGTCTTTACACCAGTATATGTACAGTAAATGTACATCGTAGGATATATATAGTTATGAACGTAATATCATTATAACTTCTAAAAATTATAACATGATTCACTTTTGTTATAAAACAAGTAATAAAAAGAACTAATAAATTGTGTGAGGTGTTATATGCTGCCTGCATATGGGCTGAGCGTACCCCGTCTAAACTCACCTGAAATAATCAATTTGGGTTCTATAATTTACCTGTATGTAACTTTAACACTTCACTAACATCACACACTATGAAGTGGATTTCAAAAAGATGGCAAATTTTCCAACTACAATATATGAAATCACTGCGTACATACTATGATTACTATGGAGAGATTGTTCAACTTCTAGTTGGGTTCATTTCTGATTCTCTACGTCGCCCTTGGAGATCTGTATCGGCTTCCAAATGGTAGCTACAAGGAGGCAGGAAGTTGGCTATGAGTTTCCAAAGTGTCAATTGCATATTTTTTCAAATACATCGACGGCCACTGCCACAAAAGTGGTTATTTCAAAGATCATGCATGGGATATTAGGACGGTAAATGGATACTATATCATAGCATCATACCAACTATATCTTATACTTTTAGTATACTCAGCATCACTTCACTATTATTTCCATCTCGAGCTTTTAACTCAATACTTATCTATTCATCATGGACTTCACGTTTTGTTCTCCTCAGCCATGTAGGCCTGATGCTTCCAACTCTTCTAGTGCCTTGTGGAACTCGGTTTAACATTTGGTGAACTAATTTCTCTTGAGGAGTGCGAAGAGTTGGCCCAAACCATCTCCATCTACTCCTCACTATGATCTCAACCACATATAGCATACTAGTAATCTCTCTTCTAGTTTATATTCTTGATACAGTCCTGCCATTTATCTCCCAATAGTCCTCTTAGAGCTGTATTCTCAAATCTACTAAGTCTTTGGAGAGTGTTTCATTGCCATACCATGACTCATATCCATACAGTAACACCGATATCACTAAATAGATATATAGCCTGTTTTTTTTTATATAGTTTCAGGTGATTTGATTTCCAAATTTTACCTAATCCAGCCATTGTCTGATTTTTATTTTTTTCAGTCTTTCATTAAAATAAAGATCTAAAAATATTGTATAAGAGATCAAATTCATAGACACTTGAATTATTCTACTTCATTAATCCTTGCCCCTTTCAATGATATTTCATCTTCCATTGCATATTCCGTTCTTATCATCTCTATTTATTTTGATCCAAACCTCATGTGATATTTCATGCCTTCGGGTAAGCAAACATTGCAAATCCTGTGGTGTTTTGCTAATAAGGACAGTATCAGCAACATACTCTAGGTCAGCTAATTTACTATTACCAGTCCAGTCCAATCCTTCTTTACCATCACTAATTCCATCACAAAATCCATGGGGAGAATGAATATCATAGTGACAACACATGTTGTACTGCAACGCGTAAAATACAGAAATCTACTTCTGATAGCATTTGTGGACCATGCAAAAGCCTTTGATAGTGTGCACCTGCCAATTCTGTGGAAAGTTCTGTGTTATTATGCAATTCCTCTTGAATATGTAAATTTTATTAAGTCTGTTTATGAACATAGGAGGTGTAAATATAATTTTAATGGAGTCCTATCAATAGAATTTACAGTGAACAGCAGAGTATTCCAAGGTAATATATATATATATATATATATATATATATATATATATATATATATATATATATATATATAT
>NC_090726.1:124048389-124055889 GCF_036898095.1 Palaemon carinicauda | reverse complement strand
TAAGTTCATTTAATATTATAAAAACTGTTATTTCAGTAATTTTTATAATAATATTTGTAATGATTTTAAAGTTATTCTTATTACTATTATTAGTGGTTTCTAAGCTTTTTTCTAATATGTAAAATAATAGAAATTATTATTATCAAGAAATACATCAGTGATCTCTTTAAATTCCAGGCTACAGGAAGAAAAAACATCAAATGCAAATAAAGACGAGAGGGAATTCAGATATTCCCTTAAAAGGGAGCGAGATCCCTTTGTTGAAGAGGCTAAGATCCCTTCTTCAAAGAGGAAGGGTCCCCTTTGTCAACTGTATAACATCCTTTCCAGCCATAAAGAGATGTCCTTCACTTGAATGGACGCGTTCGAGGAGACTGATAAGGGACAGATTAATTACACTGTAAGCTTGGAAAATTCATAATGCGAAAAGTTGACTGGATCTTTGAAGATAACCGGTTTGGGAGTCATTTCCCCTTAAAATTAAGCATGGATAACATAAAAATGTTTTATTGCTAATTATTCTGTCTTGATTTAAATTTTGAGCTTTATTCCAGAAATATTTAGTATAGCGAATTTTAAAGAAAATTTGTCTATAAAGATTTATATATGGTTAATATCAGGATAGGTAGTAACGTTTTTTCATACATTACCGTTTCTTTATAATTAATTCCAAAGCGGATTAAGTGGATATAGAGTGCCAATTCATTGCTACAAAATTATATTTTTAATTAAAAGCGTATCGAAAGTGAGAAATTACACTGAACAACAATAAATAACTTAAAACTTTATTCAACAGTTCTTCATTTCGTAAGTAATTAATGATTAAGATAATCCGACGGATAAATTAAAAAAAAAAAAATTATTATGCATAATCTTGGAATTACGGATTAAAGTCATAAATCTGTCTTGAAAATCTTACTGATTAGTGAATCATCTCATACCATTTTAGAAAAGAGACTAAGACGGGAATTACTTTGAATTCTATAAAATAGATTATAGTCTTTCGGTCCCCCTTCCTTGTTAGGCAACACTATCTTAATTGATCAAATAATTTAATGAATCAATTAAGCTTCTGCTATCATCTCTTGGAACAAAAAAATCTCAGAGATCCACTAGAATTTCTCATCTCATATTCTTGTACCCTCAGTTTCAAAATATTATGGGTAAAGTTCCTAAAAAGAAAATAACATTTCTATTTCTGTATGTTACAAGCATTCGGTATATTTTCATGCAACTGATTATAAATGATCCAACTACTTGTGACAAAAGAAACTTTAGAATCGGGGGACATGCGCTGCGTGATTAGCTACCGAGTTTGAAATATTGTCTCAAGATTTCTGAGTGTTTACAGTCATTGCCACAAGGCTTTTGGAAAAATATCCTGACTGGATGGGCAAAGAAATACGTTCATGGGATCTCAATGGTTCGCTCGCTGTCTCCAATAATGTTCAGAGGTTTGTGATCGATTCCATCAGATAGTGACAGTCTCTAGTGCTTGTCAATAAACAGAGCGAATTTAACTTCTTCCAGACTCCATGGCAGTCTGGTTTAAGTGAGATCTTAGGCGCTGTAAGTTACTTTCTATTGATGTTTAATCTTCACAACGCGACTTTCTGTAGGTTATATTTTTCGGACCCCTTTTTCCTTTTGAGGAATCAATTCAGGAAAAATGAAATAGAAATGCATCTAAACTTTTGTCACATTAGAACTTAATCGTAAGTAGTAGAATGTTGTTAGATTTATTTTTCGAAATCATAGCATAAAGAATAAATATGTTTATGCTATTTTTTCTCTCCTCGTTACCACATGGTATTTATCACTGTTACATATATTTTTCGGTGAAAAACTCTACACTTTCTTTGTAGTAACTCCAATAATGTGCTAGTTATGATCTGATTTAACGTATTGATGCAATGAAAGATTATCGAAAGATAGCAAATTGAGCGGCTAAGAACTTATCCTAGAGACAATTCGAGATATTTTGTTTAAAAGCATCGTGACAATAAAAGGAAATTATCAGATTTCTGCTTCAACTGAAAATAGATAGAGTTCGAAGGAAATGGATATTACTATGCCCTTCCCCATCCTTCCCCTCGACCATGACGATTTTTTTCTTGAAATTTCCGGCGGCGAATCCTAATTTGCATACAGAGCTCCCCATTGGAGCTCATTAGCTATCAAGTCTTGCCTAAAGGTAAAGGCTCATCAAAAGAAGAAAATGGTAAGAATTTTGTTGGAGATATTTTCATGAATAGTTTACCAGTCGCTCGGAACTATGAAGATCTATGACGCGTCTAAGAGTCTAGCGCAAAACACTCGCGAGGCATTAGAGGAAACCACAGGTAAATATATTTTATGGGATAATTTTTTTTTTATATAATTTTCGGGGTTATTTGGGTTAATTATCATTAGAAAGTCCTAAGCCTATTAATACGTTATCTAAATTTTATAAAGTTTCCTTATCAGTGTATGCAAATATGTTTTTTTTTTTTATGTTACAATATTGATTAGGGGGATATGACAAATATCATGGCCGTTCGTATTGGGAAAAATAGGTACACCACAAACAGCAAAGAAGAGTTTTCTATTTGTAAAAAGAAACAATACTTAAAGAAGCCATTATTAACTAAAAAACTTGGTTTAATAACAATGAAACAAAACTAAACTAGATGATTGATATACCTTACTGTTATGACGAGGTTGAGCAAGTGTCTCTTTCCTTTGAGAAAAGCTTAAAGGAAAAGATCATTCTTTCAGTAAATGTATCTTATTTGCAGTCATTTCAAATCAGTTTACTGGCTGATTCCCTTCGAAATTACTCTCGGTTCTAATCTCCTTTTACTTTTAGTTGCCTTGTGCAGTGTGCCACCCATTGCAAAATGGAGAAAGCGGGGAAGAGCATTTACCTCTTCCTTTCGTCGTCCAACTACATTTTTTTTTTTCATTGTACCTTTCCCCCGTGTATTACAGGCTCATCTCATCCAACTGTTCAACTTCTTTAACATGACCTTGCAGCGGCTTTCATCCTTCGTCTTAAAACAAATCCTTCGGGTGAGGCATATGGAGCCAAGATATCTTTTCGACGGTATCATAATAATCATTAGAATGAATCATTCATAGCAACACCAATTTAAAAATGGAAACACAAATATACAATAATGTATAGGTAAAAAAAGTTATTAATTTCTTCCATAAAAATAATGATAATGATGATGATAATAAGCTCCTCACATCTTAACCTACAATAACTGTTTACGACGTATCCTTATGAGTTCTTTTTCCTTCTAACGATGCTATTTCTAGTAAAGTTGGTGGTATTGAGGCCACTAATTGCAGCTACTACCAGCAGTACTATTCTTAGTTGCCTTATTAAAAGCGTTACTATACATAAAAGAGTAATTGGATTTTTAGTGCCTCTTTCATCTGAAATATTGCTACAGATTCCCCGTCTTCATACTCGTAACTAATGAGTATTTCAAATCCAGGATTAATACCTCCCCCAAATGCCTTTTTTATTAGGCAATTATTAGTTCTGGTTTACAATATACGGCGTTAAACTTAATGCTTTCCAAGAAATAATATGGTACCTTTGTTCTTATTAATTACATACAAGAATAGTATTGGGCACTAGCATAAAACATTATAAAATATCCAGAGAAAATATGTTTACGTATTGCAATATAAAACTCTTCTTTAATAAAGTGTAAAAGAACCCTACATATATCATACACCACACTTTCCCAACACTGTTCTGAAACAAAAGACCACGATAACACTCCAACAAAAGCTATTGATACCGATAAGAGAAACCAACATAGGTATCAAGACTTGTTTAGAAGATCCTAAACAGAAAGGCTACCAATGAAAAGCTATCAATATAACATTATAACATAGAGAACATTGAGTCACATTTCTGCAATCAAATGATTAGTTATCAAGGTAAAAACTAGACCTAGGTAAAAGGAAAACAATATGGGCAGGTAAGAGTGGAAATACCAAAGGAGATGGATGAAAACCTAAAGGAGGAAAGAAATGCAGCTGGGGCCCACCTGTATGCATAAAAGAAAGAAGACATACTATAAGGATATCACTACGGATAATTTATGACGTAAAATAATCTGGAATCGAGGAAGTAGATGGATTCATCGTTGTTTCAGTGCAGAATATATCCAAATAAGTTATTCCGTTACAGATAAAACGAAATAGACTCGAACATAGCGAGCATTTTTTTGGTATCTTATTTTGAATCTATCACATCAGGTGAGATAATTACTAAGAGCTGTTACCGAAATTTTCTTGAGATGATAGATACTGACTTTCGCATGAGAGGGCCATAAATAACTAAGGCAACACAAAAAACATTCATTATTATATTAGGCTCTAGTGACAAGTATATTATTTGCATATTATGAAGTATTCTATATTTACACCAGACGATTTACTAACAAAAGTATAAAAACTATATTACCAAGAACACAAATATACATATCCTAAGGTTTTTGGAAAATTCAAATGTTGGAGTTGGACAGCTAAATACAGATGCCAGCAATATTAACAAATTGAAATTATATAACTGTTATCTCTCCCTACACGGTTTCTGGTCAACCGAAACCGTCCGCAGAAAAAAAAAATAAGACAAAACTAGACAGTTGTATTGCAGAAATATCTTACATTTATATTTCAAGTCTTTTAGAGCATCCAAAACTTTAACAATAATGTAAACACCAAATTGAATAGTGATTTGAATATTTACATCACTTTACAGTAAGTCCTACATTCATCTGTGAGAGTTGCCTGTTTTTCTTTAATATTTCTTTGTCACATTTAGCCTAAAAAAGTAGCAACTTAAGAAATCATTTATTTGTCTTTATTTTTAACGTAATATTTTCAGTTTCTTTAGAAGTCATTTAAGAATTGAAACTGCTGAAATAAACTTCTATCTTTATTATCCTGTTGCCTCAGCACAGGCCATCAATTTTTCTACCTTAATACCAATTCAAGAAAAATGCGGACCATGTTCTTTGACATTTGTCTTTAGTGAAATGGCAGCGCGAAAACCTTCTAAAGCCTTCAGAAGACTTCAAGTAATAAGTTAACAACTTTAAGGCTTCAGAAATGCTGTGGACATGCACGGCAGAACCAACATAATCGTTCTGTGGTGGTTAATGGATATTAAACTAAACTATTATAGTGTCAAAATGCAACACCTGATATAAGGTCATCAAAGAAGAGATAAAATGGTAAAAGACTAGTGGTACTGGTACAGTATTGAACAAGAAGACCAAGATGAAAACAGCGAAAGACAGTAGTATGAGTTAGAAAAGATATAAAGCTAATATTGCCTCGGTGTTGAGAAGCAATCTTTACCTACTGCGTAAATTCACATAGAGTTATAGGTAGATTGCTCTCTCTCTCTCTCTCTCTCTCTCTCTCTCTCCTCTCTCTCTCTCTCTCTCTCTCTCTCTCTCTCTCTCTCTCTCTCTCTCTCTGTTCTTTTGGGCCTAATCTAAGCATGGGCATCATATTTCTAGTTTCATCATATTTCCAATAAAAGACAAGGCTGAATAAAACAACTAAAAACCATATCCCGTATAACTTTCGAAGGTCTAGTTTTAGACTACTATTTGAAATTCAGTTCATCTTTATTGTACTTGGATTCGAGAGAGAGAGAGAGAGAGAGAGAGAGAGAGAGAGAGAGAGAGAGAGAGAGATTTAAAGGAATTAGAATGGCATAGGACTTGCAATGTGCTTTTCGGGAAAGGATATTTTTTGAAATATTTGGTGTGTATCCAACCAAAATGAATGACCGTGAAAGGTAAAAAAAGGTAACAAATCACTAATAACTCAAGCGACTAGTAACTAAATGAATTTCCTTCTGAATTTATGTTGCCTACCTACCTGGAAATAATAGTTTTCTAATAATAAAAAAAAAAAAAAAAAGTTGCAGCCCCCGAAATAACATCTATTTATAGCTGGAAAGGTTTTTATTAACATAAATACGCAATGATGATTGCGTTACTTTTACGTTGAAATAATACTGTATATCGAATCTAACCATGCATTGAATTTTTATTTTGTTTTCAAATTGAAATCAGATATAGTAAACTGTATAAGATTTTTAACTGAGTGAAAACAATTGAAAAAAATTTATTCAAATCGCACAATTCATGAATCATACTAAATTTTCCCATTTAATCACTGGTATCTGATGAAAAAGAAAATCATAGTAAAAGCAGAAAATTAATGAACAATGACATTTCCCTTACCTTTCAAATCCTTCCTCCAACCCCAAAAACTCAGAAGTGATATTATACGAGAATATGTAATGGGAATTAAAGCCGGAAATGATCACAGCGGGAACTAGGAATTAATATTATTATGCGCAGATGAAAGTAGTTATTTGCTTTTAGAGATGGAAGTCCTTAATATGATGAAGCCAAAATTATGCATTTATTATCATTACAGTCAGGTTCAACTGGCGTAAATATTTCTGCGTCCATAATCCACCCTTTCAACCATAATTACGGGAAAGGATGATATAACGTTGCGAATGCCAGCAGAATCTTAATGTTAAGAGTAAATATGTTTTCCTCCAGTTCGTTTTACACTAATTAAGGCAAGTCTGTGTCTCTCCTGATCTACTACCACGGTAGGCTTGGCTGTGTGTTTTGAAAGTTCCATGAAAGGGACATCTAAGGATTCTACTCGTCACTTCAATATAGTTTGACACGAAGGAGTTGTTTGCAGTTTGCAACTCAGGAGTTTGGTTGTTGGATATTTACTCTGAAACAATACTAAGGATTCAAAACCATACTAATCACAGTTTCTATGAATTTGTCTAGTTCCTGTAAATGATAACAATTTGAGTGTTCTTTTGGCGAGGAGGATATAGGATTTTTATGGAAAAAGGATATAGATTTTTCTTCAAATAATATATTACGGATATCTGAAAATGGCAAATGTGTTCATTTGCAAAACAATAAAGATAAATTTTATTTTTGTATTGGTATTCGCACAACCTTCCGTCACTTGTGTATTAAAGAAATAACAATGGAATTTGCCTTTTTATAAATTTATATTACCACCAGAAAGGTAATCAATAGAATATTATAAATCATGAATATAGGTGTAAACCAAAAGGAAACGTTAAGTCTAAAAGAGCAGAGAGACCCAGTGGGAAAAGGTAAAACTGCCAAGAACTACAGATAGAGTAGGGCAGTTCACCTTTGAACCAAAACTCGACCCAGACCGCCCATGACATAGCTCAGGTGAAAAGCAGATAACCGACAGTAGCACCAGAGGGTATCATCCCTTTTGTGTTAGCAAGAGAGATAATAAAGTCTTGCGGTTTTAATACAGAATTTCATGAACTCTTACATATACTTATATAGAAACTTCAGGTAGCAATACAGATGCCGAAGAGTTGTGCTATTTACGGGTGAAACTCCAATTGTAATAGGGATGGAGATGTTATGTTTAATCCCTTCCCCAAACATAAAA
>NC_090726.1:124035889-124038389 GCF_036898095.1 Palaemon carinicauda | reverse complement strand
GGGTATTTGAAATTATAGAATGAAAAAAAAACATATAAAATTAGATAAAAGTTAAGATAAACAGAGCCAGTCCAAATATTTCGATCACTAAATAAGCGGAAAATTTAGCCATAGACATTAAAAACATAAATAAGAGCCAGTTTTATATGTTAATATATAAAACATCAAAACATAAGAAATTGAAATCCCTGAAAGTTTAATTACTTTACGATTAAAATTGTGGCCGTATGGTTGATGACCGGAATTTTACCTTTTGCTTGACATTGACCTTGAACTCGACCTTCACCTTCGACCTTAGCATGTATCAATTAGAGTGGATTTTCATACATTCAAATATGAACCAAGTTTGAAGTCTCTGTGGCAATGATGTCCAAACTTATGACAGATTTTGTGAATTGGACATTATGCTTGACCGTGATCTTGATCTATGACCTTGAACTTCCATTTTTTTTGTTTTCCAGTTTTTGAACAACAATTAATCCCTGCAAGTTTCATTGCTCTATAATTAAAATTGTGGCTAGGATGCTATTCACAAATACACGCACACACAAACAAACACACAAACAGGGGGTAAAACTTAACCTCCTTCCAATTTCATTGGAGGAAGTAATAAGAAATTAAAATATTTAAGAACTCACTTAAATGATTTACGTGGTTGCTGGGAAAGACGTCAAAATATAGAATGGTCAGCAACACAATATCAAAAGACGATCTATCTACAAAATTACATTGCTTTACTCGTATCTCCCAAAATAAAATCACTTAACGTATCATAGGCTGTTGCATTTCACCTGTAATATATTCGGCAATTATGAAGGTTTGGAGTCCTTTTTTATATTCCACTGAGCATGAAATGATTAAGAAAAAACAATAAATTAAACTGAGAAAATGAAAAAGAGAAGGGTTCCGAATATATCGAGAGATAAGACGAAATGAAATTATATGAAAGCTTGAAAACGAAAGAAAACTAGACAGAGCCCGGCATAATCACCTAACCTAAACCAGGGTGACGCAATTGAATAACGTGGGTTCTTGTCTGTATTGCTGTATTTCATGGCTCGCACTCAGATATCGTGTTTGTTATGGTATGATCCGTACATGCAAATGGTTAATTCCCTTAAAAGTTACATTCCTGTATAACACACAACTTGATCACATTTTGGTATTTCCTTTTCCTTTGGAAAGAACGACACAACTTTTTTATAGAAGCCTTAAATAAACAGATCAATAAACAAAGCTTTGGAAAATAGCCAAGACTTAGCCTAAAATTCTTTTGTTACCTAATTTTACAGATTGTGTATCATCCCTCCTTTCTTCATCGGCTCCAAGTGTTAATTATGTTTATATAACCTATCGATTTGTCCGTCGTTATCTGCATTCTCAATTTCCTATTCGTTTCTAGACATGGGAGATGTTATGGCTCAACCTACATTTTGCACATTCCCAGAGTTCATATCACAAAATTGAAGGTCTTTTCAACTATATTTGATTAGTCCTTTATTTGTTGGATAAACGAAGAAAGAACTGTAGACTACATAGTGTTAATACTTAGGAAGAAGGGAAAAGCCTGATAATGTTATGTCCACAGAGGTGCAGCGAAGTCCTCCAGATGCACTAGCTCTTCATAGACAATTCCAGGGCCCAGGACTCTTCTCTATACTGGACACAGTATTCCCGGTGATGTCCCCGAAATCTACGTCTCATCTTACCAGCCAGAAGCTATTGTGCAGGATGCACAATGACTGCCAAGACATTGTTGTCCGCGCTGCCTTTGCGTAGGAGCAAATGATCTGAGAGAATGATGAATGTGAAGGACAGCAGGTACCAATTGTCAGAACCGAGGAGCAATGAGATCTTGAATTGCAAGCAAAGAGAGCCATGAGAGAGCAAAGACCAGTTGAACAAAGGGATAATTAAAGTTATTAAAATAACACACACACAATCGCATACACATAATTGCATATACACACACACTAGCTCCTTTGGTTAGTGTAAACAATGGTTTCCTGGCTGTTAGGCTGTAATCGGTCTACTTGAACCTTGATGGTCTTCTACAAGTCCACACATACCATTAAAGGGTTAAAGTAAAGAAAAACTCTCCCTTGTATATTCTGATGGCTAAAAGTATATCTTAGATATTTTCTTATTAAATATAGGTTATATGTGACTATTCAGTATCATGGCAGTTTTAAGAGTTAGGGTTAATTTTTATGCTGCAAGGAGTCTATCATAAATAATAAAACGATAGATTCTAAAGGGAGTAAAGTCTACCCACTTCTAGCCAATGCAGCCTATGAAGCATAAAAATACGATTCTTCTATCTGGAATCTGATTATCAAAATGTATCATAAAACCCCGGATTCATACCTTTATCATAAACAGAGTTTTAATCTTGAAGATAAAGAGACATACAAGACTTGAAAAATGTACGCTTACGATAACATATGACACCTATGCAAGAGCAGTCAATTAAATATCATTTGGTAAAGACAATGGCAAA
>NC_090726.1:124015889-124033389 GCF_036898095.1 Palaemon carinicauda | reverse complement strand
ATTCCATTTAGGAGACTATATAACCTATTTACTTCTGTTGCTGCTTCGCGGATCTTTCTCTTGTAGTATTCTTTTTTTCCTTCTTAGCAGGTAGTTGTACTGACACATAACAGTTTTGTATTCTACCCAAGTACTTTCATTTTTCAACCGATTCCACTTTCTTTACGTCTTTTTCCCCTCTTTTCCACTAGAGTCTCTCCATGAAACCAAGGAGATGGGTCTTTAACAGTTATAGTCTCTTCCATCGGTGGGCATATGTTGTCATATTCGCTTTTGCTCACTTTGTTATAAGTCGTCATAAGACAGTTAACACACTTAGCTCCCAGCAAACGTTGATCATCATGATCACAGGGAATGTTGATAGCATATTTTATTCTCTTTGTAACTTCTCCAATACTACTGCATGTTTCTGTAGAGGTAGACTGAACGTAATAAGTTTTTGCACTTGGGAGATAGTACATTTTTCTTCAACATTTTTATCAGATACAATGTTATTCATTGCATCACTCAAAACTAGGTCCAACGTATGTCCAGTTAAAGTAGTTGTACAGTCGACATTATTCAAGAATCAATATGATTCTAATAACTCACTAAATGTCAAAGCGTCAGGATTTGATGGGTCATCCATTCAAAAATTTAAGTCTTCACATACAACTAATTCATTTTTCTCTATGACAATCATCTCAATGAATGCACTGAATTCTACAAAAAAAAACATATTTGTATTTGTTCTCGGAGGTTTATAGACTGTTACATAGGATATTTTTCTGTTGTTCTTTTTTCTGTAAAGTTTATTTCTATATTCAAAGCTTGTCACACAAGTTATTTTTAACATTTTGAGATTTGAGTAATCTTTATGAATAAAGAGTCTGACACCCCCACCTGACCTACCCTCTCTCAGTATGTGAAAGAAGGTGTGTGTGTGGGGGGGGGGGGCATTTCAGTGATCTTAGCCTTGTCAAAGGTATCTAACCATGTTTCAGATAATGCTAGTATGTCCAAATATTTCCCCGTTTATCAATTATCGTTTTTTAATAGTTTTATTACCTACAGAATATATATTTACATAGCTACAGATTATGACGTCCTTAGTATCCATGATCAGTATTTTCTACAAGTCTTTTTAATTCCAAGCCATAACCTTTGTAGTCTCTAGAATTTACTCTGAGGTCACTTGATTTGTTTAACTTTGTGCAGTTAATACACTTTGACATTTGCAAATTACCCACCTTGGTGGAATGTTTTCCTGATCATTTCCCGCAGATTTTATCATCGTTCTTAGACTTGCAATCTTTTGCAAGATGTCCATACCTCTGACAGCGGTAACAGGTGATCACGTGATACCTATCATGTATAAGTACCCCTCGTAACAAAACTTTGTCTCCATTATCATGAATAGCCCTCCTAACTTCAGCATCATATTTAGCACATAGTGGGTAGTCTCACCTGAAGCATTTTTCTTCAGGACTACACCTATCTTCTCTTCTATATTTTGCATTTGGTCTACGTAACGATTTCTTTGAATCAAGGCATTTACTATGTCATCTTCATCATTGTACACATTGCATATCATTATTTTTGGTTTTAATTTTCCAATTTTTCTAGTTTCAGTATCGGCAACCAATGTTTGAATTTTGTTTGCACCCTCTTCTATGATAATTTTGTTAGCAAAGTTTACAACAACATTTTCATTTAAAGTTGACCGCGTGTTAAGTATAGTGTACCAACCGTGTGTCACATGATCGTACATAGTAACAACATTTTTTTTTCTTTTTTTTTTGTACATAATATCTTTTGTATCTTCGCTCTCCCCTTGCACTGACAGGGACCTGAATAAACATATCTGTTTTTCTCACTGTTAACTGTTAACAGAAACGGTTGTCGGTTGAACATGAAATTGCCTGTTATGTTTTTATGTCCTTCTTGCCTGGACTTGATGTATATATAAGCTGATATTCTGTAATAAAGTTACTCAGTTGCTTTCATCCCGCTTTTGAGTCACAACCTACTATTGGCTCGTCACTATAGAAATTTCTTCAAGTGCCTGTTCGACCTCGTGTTTTCTTTTAGTAATTTTAGTTGTTTTATTTGTTGATATTAATACCAACAGATTTTTTTCCTTAACTTTGTCAGCATATGTCGTTTTCTCTGGTTTTGGGTCCATCAATGATTGACGTGTTGCCTAAATTGATTCGATATTCACAGCAAGATTATCAATTTTATCAGTGAGGTCAGAAGTCTAGATGAAATTTGCTGCGTGTGCGCTATGTTCATCAACTTTGTTTTCCAATTCATTCCCTATCTTAAGCTTTTAAATCAATAGTTCTCCATACATCATCTCATACTTTACGCTTTATGGTCATCCAACTCTTCTAACGTCTTGTGGAGACCAGTTAAAAATTTGGTAAACTGATCTCTCTTGGGGAGTGCGATAAGCATGCCCAAATTATCTCCATCTACCTCTCACCATAATCTCATCCACAAATGGCATTCGAATAACCGCTCTTATAGTTCCATTTCTAATCCTGTCCCGCCATTTATTTCCCTATATTCTTCTAAGGGCTTTGTTCTAATTTTTACACCATAACTCATATCTATCCTGTAACACATGTCTCACTAAACTGATATATAGCCCGATTTTTCTATATAATTTCTGGCGATCTGATTTCCAAATTTTGCATAACCTACCAATTGTCTAATTTTCTTTTTCAATCTTTCATTGAACTCTTATTCTGAAGACCCTGTATTAGAAATTATCTAAATAATTCTACCTCATTAATTCCTTCTCCTTCAAATGACATTTCATCTTCTAATGCATCTCTGTCATTCTTCTAATCATCTTGATCCCAACCTCACGAGACATTTCATGCAATCTAGTAAGCAAGCAGTACAAATCATGTGGCGTTTCTGCTAATAAGGACAGCGTCATCAGCATACTTTAGATCAGCTAATTTCCTATTACCCATCTGGTCCAATCATTCTCCAACATCCCCAACTGTTCCATGCATTACAAAATCCACGAGAAGGATGAATAACAGAAGTGACATTGTATATATATATATATATATATATATATATATATATATATATATATATATATATATATATACTTATATATATAACTATATATAACTATATATATATATATATATATATATATATATATATATATATATATATATATATACTTATATATAACTATATATATATGTATATATATATATATATATGTATATATATATATATATATATATATATATGTATATATATATGTATATATATATATATATATATATATATATATATATATATATATATATATATATTTATATATATATATATATATATATTTATATATATATATATATATATATATGTGTGTGTGTGTGTGTGTCTGTGTGTGTATATATATATATATATACTTAAGACCAAAGAAATTTCAATTTTCGAAGAATAATGAAGCCTTATTCATTCCCTGCATTATGACAATTAACGGTCCCATTGATTCTAATATTTTTAGTCTTTATTTCTCTCTGTAAGGACAAACAGATAATAAGAGCATTTCTATAATGATCAATCGTAGTAGATTTCCGTCTTTTAAGGTACGTGATTAACTTTTCGTCTTTCGAGTAGAGAGATGATTCGAACAACTCACGAAAGTCACCAACTCGATATAATCTAAATGTGAAACGAATTCAATTTCACGGCATGGAAGGTAACCTCAAGCTATATATTTGTGAAATTTGGAGAGAGAGAGAGAGAGAGAGAGAGAGAGAGAGAGAGAGAGAGAGAGAGAGAGAGAGAGAGAGAGAGATAATAATAATAATAATAATAATAATAATAATAATAATAATAATAATAATAATAATAATACTTTATTTGCAACATATAGATTGGGTATTATACATTATATATGAAGCAACAGATGGTGATTACTGATATTTCTATATTTCCTTGTGATTACATTAAAATTCAACATTTACATGAGTGATGCTTATATATAAATCATTTGACTACCAACTAAAATACATTTGGCACAATACTTGCATTATTATGACTTTAAAATAGAAAAATAAGATAATTTAATAAAAGTAAAACTTATTGAAATTCTATACCCGGTGCAAAATTACAGCAGACACCATAACACATTAAAAAATAGATGTACACATGCACATAAAACCAATCCACAAATTTGTAACTAAAATCTTGTATTAACAAAAAAAAAAAAAAAAAAAAAAAAAAAAAAAAAAAACATATATTTCCTAAGATTCGCTTTAAAAGTGTCGAGATTCGACGATGTTTTCAATGACTCAGGTAGGTATTCCACATCGTTGGTCCTCGTACCGTAAAGCATCCATTCCCCAAGTCTTCGGTGGTTCTCGGTATATAAACGCCATTGTTCTGTCTCGTTCGTCTGTCCCTTCCAGCTCAAATTGTTATAAACGTAAAAAGCTAAGTTTGTATAAAACTTCGCATAACTTTAAAAACTCCCACACAAATGCTGAATTTATTCCTTTGTTCAATATTTAGACATTTCTAATTTATCTAAAATTGGTGACGCATGATCATATTTTTTAGCCTTACCATCAAATACTTTTGCCCCAAAGTTTTGTAGTTGTTGAACCCGTTGTATTTGTTGTTTAGTACTACTTCGCCAAATCTTTAAGCAATAATCTATTATGCTCAGTGCAAGCGACTGAACTACAATCGCTCTCATGTGAATATCCAATCTGCCTTTAATTCTGTTTAAATATATTAGGGTTCAATTTACTTTTTTAAATATTTCAGATACGTGTACATCAAAAAGCATATATTGGTCAAAATAAATACCCAGATTTTTTATGGGTACACTTCTTTCAATCTGATAGCCATTAAAGTTTAAAAAGGGTATCTAGTGAGATTTGTGATACATATTGCCTTGTACCAACAAATTTGATTTCTGTTTTTGATTCATTTACATTTAGTTTCAGTCTGTTTCGGTTTGATGGCTGCTTTTCCGGCCCCATACACCAGGGGAACCCCACTCTCTACAGGACCTCCACTGACGTTTTACCTTGTTCGTTAAGAGTATTTTACATTTCATATCGTTTACTATTAAATAGTCACTGTCAAAGGACTCATGAAATGAGAAAGTCTTCAGTTTCCTCTTGAAAGGCTTAATGTCTTTGTGGAGGATTTATTTTTGTTTTATTTTTATTTTTCGGTTTTTGGCAAATCCTGAGAGAGAGAGAGAGAGAGAGAGAGAGAGAGAGAGAGAGAGAGAGAGAGAGAGAGAGAGAGAGTAGTTAGTGTATCGATTGTTTGTTGTGAGAAAGACTGTTGGTATAAATGAGGTTGTTTGTTTACTTTTAGCTAGGTTAGGAGAATGGTAAATGATTCGGAGCGAATGCTTTTTTTATTTGACTTGAGGCAGTTGCGTTTGTGAGTGCTAGATTACTAGTTTTATATAATTTTTCGACCAGCGTGGAAGCGTTTATATATTTTCTGAGCCGTGATTCCTCCTTTGGAGGGATTAAATTGATTTTGAATGACGATCTTTAGTTGCTGACCTGGCCTGTAAGCGATTATACTTAGACTGCTCTTGTGGATTGACCGACTGTAGATGACCTGGATTGTGTTCAAGAACTGGATTTGATTGTGCTTTTGTATTTCGATTGACGATGATGATGATGATGATGATGATGATGATGATGAGGAGGAGGAGGAGGAGGAGGATAACGCGCACAACCCAAACTAACTAATACATATGTATACTGATATTTAACAGTGATCCGGTTGCTGCAGAGTTGTGGTTTTGGGCTTTTAATGACTGTTGGCCCTTGTGTGGACAATGTGGTCCACACATAAACAAATATTGGTGTTGGTGTGACGTTCAATTTTAAGTTTGTTAGGGTTTTTTTTTGGGGGGGGGGGGTTTATATGAATGGTGTTTTGGTTCTTATATATATGTATAGTGTTAAGTTTTGATTAGTTTTAAGTGTTTATTTTGATTGCGGATAGTTTGATTTATTTTAGTTTAAGAAATATAGTTTTAAGGAGAGGGTTTGTTTCAATTTTCCTTCTGTCCAAGAGTTCAGTTGATAAAGTAAGGGGAAATTTTGTGTTGTGGGACAATTGTCAGTAGGTGTGATTCAGGGTGTGAGGCTTGTTCTTGCAACATCCCGCCACATCTTAAATCATTCGAATGTTTCGTGGGAGGTTATTATATAGTCTTGGGGCCGCATATTCAAAGGCTCTGGAGCCTAAAGTAGACATAAATCTAGGCTCCAACAGTTTGAAGCCATCTGTAACTATTCTCGTGTAGACACGATTTGTTGGCTGGGCAATGATTGGTGCGGTGGGGTATGGTGAACACCACTCAAAGTTTTAGCCATTTCTATTGTTTTTTATTATTTTATCTATGTTCTGAGGTAGTAAAATTAACAAATAATATATTCTGATACTATTCAAGAATGACAACTTCTACAATGTATTTTATGAGCATATGATATATGTACCCTCATATATGTTGTGTGCACGTGTACGCCGTTGACGATGTGGAGGAAGTTCTTTCCAGAGAGCTTTATTTTTGCCAATAAACTGTTTTTCTGCATACCTGGTTGCTTGCTGCTGAACTCCATCATTAGATTCATCTGTATCTTCGTCAGGTGAAATCTGCAACACATCATCTGCTTCAGTACTTCCCTCTTCATCTGTTATTTCTTCTTCATCTCTTGTTTCTTCCTGAGCCACTCCATCTTCTTCCTCTTCAGATTCCTCTGCATCTGGTTCTTCATCAAGATATGATCCTGTATCTTCTATATCAACCATTTATCTCAGTTTTTCCATTTGCCTGTTATAGTCCATTGTGAATCTGAAATGAAAGAACATAATTTTCTTACTTCAAAACCATAGACTAAAAAAAAAGTTTGATCAATTGACAGTAATATAAACTTTTCAATGAGAAATTATCATCCTCTCAGATATATTGTTAGATAAGTAAAATAAAAAATTATAAGAATACTGTACCTCTCAATAAATGATGTCGGGAATGGTGTGGTGTGGTTTGCTATACCCCAGACGCAAACGACATCTGTCTACAGTTCTCACTGGGCAACAAGTAACTGAGTCGAGTTCTGCATTAGCCCAGTGGAGGCACTGGAGTGTGCTGAGAAATTACATGGATGGATAGCACTATCACTGCTACCAGGCGTAAGATACTTATATATAATATAAACACCGCCTGGGGTATGGGATACCCCACATCACCACTGGAGGGTTAAGTATTTTGGACGCCCGGTTCTGATAACTTGGTGGGTTATTGTACATATTTTAAA
Organism: Palaemon carinicauda; assembly: GCF_036898095.1. Classification (NCBI taxonomy): domain Eukaryota; kingdom Metazoa; phylum Arthropoda; class Malacostraca; order Decapoda; family Palaemonidae; genus Palaemon; species Palaemon carinicauda. The sequence continues at coordinate 124,026,073 of NC_090726.1, read as the reverse complement.
TTCAGTTCTCTCTTTAATCGGCAGCCAGTGTAAATCGATTAGCATAGGGATGATCTTTTTCTAGGTGGGACACGTTTTATCAATCTTTCTCCTCTGTTTATTATGTTCTTTAATTTCTTAAGTTGCACTTTTGGTAAATTGTAGTAGATAGAGTTGCAGTAGTCAATCCAGGTAATGACACAGTTTAACACAAGTTTCTTTACAGAAATTTCGTCCAGGTACTTTTTTTATAAACGCAATATTTATTAGATGATAATCAGCAGTTTTTATTACATTATTTATTTGGGCATTTAGAGACTGGTTACAGTCAAGAAATACACCTAGACCTCGAACTTTACTTTAAACCATTTAATTGAAAATTTCGCAGTCCTGCTTCTAATATAACTTCTGCCTTTGTGATAAGAGTAGGTATGTCATTTATACTACCTGCAATTAAAAATTGGATATCATCTGCATATTATACGAGAAGATAGTCTTTTAAATATTTTGCCATATCTTTTGAAGTAGTCCTGCATGAAATCAGCCCTATTATTGATGTGAACAAGAAAGAGCACGGGGCCTAGAATAGAGCCCTGGGTAACCTCAAAATGTACTTGTTTACGAGAAGAGATAGTATTATCTAGTCTGACTATTTGAGAACGATTTTGTAAATAGTTACTAAACCAAAAAGAATGTATATTTTTATTTTCCTATAATCAGTCAACAAAATATCGTAGAGAGAGAGAGAGAGAGAGAGAGAGAGAGAGAGAGAGAGAGAGAGAGAGAGAGAGAGAGAGAGAGAGAGAGAGAGCGTTAGTTCCCTACTTCTGCTATATTTTCATTTCTAATTTCCTTGCATTTTTCTTTCCTCTACTCTACAAAGATGAAAGAAGACTGCTCCGTTACGTAGAGGATAAGTTGATGATGAGAGGGGTTGGGGCTTACGCAAAGGAAGCGTTAAATCTCTATCTCCAATAACAGAGGCAGACAATGAAGAAGATTCATCTGTAATCATATATCTTCTCTTCTAACCGCAAAGCGAAATAAACCTCAAGTGTCTATTAGGGTTAAGATAGACATATGCTTCGTGTCATACTTTTATATGAAGAATGAATACCGGCTGAAAATAGCGATCAAGTTTTAATCAAATATGCCCTCGCTACTAGGAAACTCTCGAATTTATATGCCAGAATCCTTTGGTTATAGATATCAAAGCAAGAAAGGATGAAATGTCAGAAAATTCTTGCCATTAATGTTGGCTGAGAAGGGGCAACGTATGATGTACTTATTTACTTTCAGGTTTTATATTTTTTGAGGGAGTTTAATAGGTTTATAACTCTTTTTGAATTTTTCAAAGAAAAAAATGGAATCACTTTCATATTCAATCTTTGCTTTTGGTCTTTAGTAATTCAGCATATCTTCGTATTTAGATCCAGAGTTTTCCACGAAGAAGGTAAACCCCTCTATTAAGGGCAATCTACTTCACTCCATTTTTATTTTATTTTATTTTATTATTTTTTTTTAAACCACTTATCTTTTTTCATTATTCCTTAATTACAGCCACCTTTTCTTGGCAAGGTTATAACGTTCACATGTTATTCATGAACATAGGATTTAACTGTGTTTAAAAACAAATAATTTTGTTTATTACCTCTGATTTCCTTAACATTTTGTAATCCAAAGACAGTTTAATCCACAGTTTTGGTGAATACAGGGGCTATTAATTTATGCAATTTCTGCTCAAAACCCCGGTGGGAGATAAATTAGATTTTCCTTTTTTAGTTTAGATTTAGTATTCAAATTATTTAAGTGGGTTGAATGATTGATTATGACATCAAAGGTCACAAACGCTGATATCATTTGCTAAAAAGTTTAGACACAAAAGGCAAGAAAATAACGAATAAGTTAATTTGTTATGCAGATGAGCAGATTTCCAAATGAATAGAAAAGTTCCACTAGTCACACAGAACATGGTATACTCGTCAAGAGCTTCTGAGGTATTTCCAAGCTTCACAAGACTAGCTCATTATTCAGTAATTATCAACCCTTAAATACTTACCTTTTAAGCAATAATGTGCACTATCCGGAATCCACAAATTAATGTCCCCATTTCCTGGGAATATTTCCGTACCTAACAAGTTATACCAACCGTTACCACCTACCCGGTAATTGCGTTTGTAGACACAACAATACCGATATTCATCGAAAAGCGTCTTCCTTGATTATAACATTCAGGTCAGCCTAGTTTAAAGTGTGGCCTGTGCAAATTTGTAGTTTTATTTGAACCACCGTAAGACTTGTTAATGCAAATGGTATAGAATGATCACAGAGCTTATGGAAAATGACAGTTGGGGTAATTAAGAATATTTTATTTACAGTGAGTGTAAACAATGTTAAAACTCAACACTGACCCTTCAAGAACTTTTGACACTACTTACTCAAACCTATAGGAAACATGTGGTCAACGTTGTCAAAAGGAATAATGTACACTATTGTTTCTTGTATATCATGCTTTCAAGCTAATGCTATACACATTCTCGAGATAAAAAGATAATTTCATGGTATCGCATGAGTACAAAGGCTCAAAAAGAAAAATATGAAGTCGGATTCAAACATAGGTAGTTCAGTGTGTTTACCGGATTTCACTTTGAATAGGAGGTAAAATGCTACTTTTCTCTGGATACCAAAAAAGTCTCCAATTGACCATATTCTCCGTTATGTTAAATATGCAAAATGACAGAGCAAATGGGCAATAGCTTAAGATAAAAAAAAATTATTGCCAGGTGTTGGAAGAGATAAAATGATAGCTAATCACTAAACTGTTGGAAAACTACTGGCGTGATTAAAAACAAATGATAATAGTAAAAATAGTATGCTTTGATATACTTGTTGACATCATGTGGAGTTTTGTTTCAACATGAAGCTGTATCATTGCAGGTCATAGAAATCAAGGGGCAATACATAAATATTTTACTGACAGCCACGACAGAAACTCACCCCTTAAATAACTTATTGAAGCCACCGACATCGTCCACATGGAAACCAACTGCGATTGATTTCACATCGCTAAACCGTCGAGCATGCTATTCAAATTCTGAAGGAATCTGATCACATTCTCCCATTTAGTAGAAAATAGCCGCATAAATACACGGAAATTGTGTGAAGGGCTTTGCCACAAGGATATCTGCTCCTGCTTGACCTTGACAACACCAAACTGACCACTTATACAACAAATAAAGTTTGTCTAGTTTGTAAATGTAACATACATATATTTTAGGAATTTAGATAATTTGGTCCCACTTTGAACAACTATATACTTTCTTCATATAAACAAAGAGCATATCAATCTGGAATATAAGTAAACTATTTCCATATTCTTTAGTATCTCTAATTTATTTAATGAAAGATTTACGTTCACGAAAGTGGATCGTCCGAAATACCTCAACCAATCAGACAGAATCCAGAATAGTTTCCGTTTGCATTTCGACTTATAAGATTTTAATACCAACACTATAGGTCGTCTTACAAAATATTACTGGGAATCCTCCAAGATCAGACTCTTGCAACGTCGTTATGACCCATCAAAACACTTCATCTCATTCCTCTTTTTTGGACATAATCAACTGTTCCCCTATCAGAGAGAGAGAGAGAGAGAGAGAGAGAGAGAGAGAGAGAGAGAGAGAGAGAGAGAGAGGAGAGAGAGAGAGGGGGGGGAGGGCACTCTCTCGAAATCGCTTTCAATGTGTCAAGGCATATTTTTCCCCCTTTTTAGATGGCAACTTTAGATCTTTCTCAGATGATGAGTGCTTTCAAATCGCCAGGCCCACAAAAAGTGTTAACTGTCACCCTCTCAGAAATATGAGTGAGAAACCCATAACATTCAAAGCCTATCACAAGGAATCAGCAAAATACACAACCACTTCTAAAACCACAGGTACCAAATACATAGAGGCTCCTAGGTTTTATCAGTTGCACCGATAAACAGATATTTTGAAAACCTAAAGAAATCTTACGAACTTACCAGGAACCCTACCATTCTTACATACGCAGTTCAAATGAGGATAAGAGGCAACCTGTTAAACAGATAAAAGTATACATGAAAATTGCTTGGCCAAAGTTGATATCTAAAGAGGTACAACTGATATTCTACCCTTAGAAAACAGAATTTCGTAAGAGAGCATTCTAAACTTATTTATTCAATGTTTAAATGTAATACTAATCTAATAGAAATCTACTCAAAAGATTAGAATACCCATATAAATACCAATGATGTTTACAATACAACAAAAGACAAAGCCCTTAGCAGAAAACTGAAAGAGTTCTCAAACAATTAGACAATAATTGTGTTGAACTTAGGAGTGAAAGCTAACTGTGCTGAAACCAAATTATGTCCATTATGAGAGAAAATATTAAAAAGGTAAAAAGTATTATGTACCTCGAATTGAGTAATGATGATAACATGTGTGCAGAGAAGTAAGTGCAACTCCTCAGACACAAAAATAACAATCTTATAATGCTTAAGAAAATTATTTCTCTAAGATAAGGCGCCACCTACAACTTTATAAAGACCTTTCATGTCCAGATAATATCATAAATCAAATATAAGGCTATAGTACTCCCCAAAACTCGAAAGTACCACTCTTAATTCTCTGAAAATAATTAAAAAGAAAGCAATAAACTTGATTACTAGAACTCTAATTTGGATTATATCATGCATTCTCAGTATTGAAATAAAATCATCTCTTTCTCTAAACCTCTACTAAAAGATTGTTAATATAATCTGTGAATGATCGGAAAAATCCAACTATGTATTCACCTGCAGGAAAAATTTATACTTATATTACATCCTTCAGGAAAATAATTATACATGAAACAGCTGATACAACTTGGCAAGATACCTCATTAAATGCACATAAACTTTCAGCTTCTTAGGAGGCTACCTTCTTCAGTATTAATTTCACAATCCTGTAAGAAACAAATCCACTGCATATCTTTGGAATTGCATCAGCCAACCATGGATACTATCGGTGCAACAGTAATTGATATTTACTACATTGAAGGCCCATTAATCTCAACATACTAGAAGCATCCTATAACACAGTGATGGAAGTTCTACACTACAAATCATATCAGCTGTCATTTTAAAGCTTTGGAAAACTCGCTAAGCACACAAGGAGCTACTGCAATTAACGCCAGTTCCCGAGTCACAATCCAAACACTAACCATACTTGGTTCTTTTGAATTTGAAGCGGTGCACTTTCCAATTGACCATTGATTAGATGAAAGTTTATTTCTCCAAATTTAGTAGTTTTAGGCTTAAGCATTTATAGAATTGTGAAAAGATTGTCGAAAAAAAAAAAAAACCACCCACCAATTAGCAGACAATCAGAGCGGTTTTAAATGCTTTAGTCTATATAATCACTTTTAGCAATATTTTCACTGCTGATCATACCTAAACCACTCCCTCAACAGCCATTGGATGCATCTCACCTTCAACACCCACTGGATCTGAGGATCATTCTTCTCGTCTTCAGTTGTACTACTACCACCCCCAAATTTGGGGCTGCTCCTGCTAAGAAATACACAACCGGTTGTCAATGGTGAAACAAAATGTGTATCGCTGGCCTTCCCATTAACTAATTTCTTATTTTCCCACGATTCAGTATCTAATATGCACTTTCTGGTAGATACTGGTTCCTGTAGTTTCCTTCTACCTCGTTCCCCATTTAGGGCGCAACCCCGTCATTCCAAGTCTACTGACGTTCGCCTTCTGGTCCCAAACTGATCTGCTATACCCATCAACAGTTACGAAAAGCTGACACAGTCCTTTAGGGGGAAACTTTGTATTGGCCTTAAGGGGAGCCAATTACTGGTGAAATTCCGTCGTTGTTAACATTACACTATCTCTCATCAGTGCAAATTTCCTCACTCATTTTCACCTCCAGGTCGATGTAGCACATCAACGCTCAGACAACGACAGCTCTTACTTATCCAAGCATTTAATACCTGCTCCCTCTAACCTCAATCTCAATATCAGCGTGCTAAGGTTACCCACGACCGCCACCTCACTTTATAACCCGATGACATTTGGCCAAAACTATGTCAGTTGCCCACAGTTCCCGCCAAACAGAATATATCACCATATAAGGACAACGCGGCCCAAGCGTATTTCCTGTAAGAAAACCATGGTTAAAGAGAAAAAAAAAAAAAAAAAAAAAGGAATTTTAATCGAAAATTCTCCGTAAAAATATACTACTCTTAGCGGTATTTCAGTAAAGTACAGGCGACCGTAATTTGTATGTTTACGGTACGGTATCCGTAATATCACTCTTTTATGTCAATATATCCGATTTTAAAACGGTAAATGCCTGGCAATATTTATCACAAGATTTTGGCCCGGTTTTTTTCTTTCTTTCTTTTTTTTATACGGAAAATTTTTAACAGTGTAGGGTAAGGCATCCCTCTTTCAAATCCACGTGTGCTTCAGAGGAAAAGCCATGTGATGCACATGCAAATGAAAAAAAAGATGCCCTATATACGTTGCATTTAGTATTACAATTCTCAACGGACTTCACATAATAGCGTTGTTAAATGTAATAAGTTAATTTAAACTCTTAAGCTTGCCGCACACTGAGCCGGTACGGAACCGCCGCCGAAGCCACCGAAGCCTCAGAACAGAACAGAAATGACGTCCATCGCGCACACTAAGCCAGAAGCCACAGAACGGAACTGACGCAGAATTCTATATAAATGAAGGAAGTTTTCCTTAATCATAACTGAGTTTTTATTTTATTGAAGTTACAATGAATAGATAGTCTGTATATCAATCTTTTATCGAATCCGTAAGCCAGATGTTTTTATGTTTTCAAAAAAGAAATAATAATAATAATAATAATAAATAATCACTCCTACTAAAATCAGAAAAATATTGGTTGCTATCACACGAACCTCCGAATTCCTCAGCAACCCTCTCCAAAACAACCGCTGTAGTCGTTCTGCGCATGCGCAGCCTGTCAGACGCCACCAATGCTTCAGAAAAAATATCTTTCAAAGAATACTGTGTCGGTTCCGTTCTGTTCTGGCGCGTCGGTTCCTTTCTGTTCTGGCCCAGTGTGTGCAGTCAGGTAAGAATGCATGCTTTCGATTTCTATCGGAAATTTCGGTTCTGTTCGGGTGCGTCTGTTCAGGCTCAGTGTGCAGCAAGCTTTATTGTCTTTCCATTCTTATGATATCTATTCTTTTATGTCAATGCCAACCATACCGACAGAACTGTTTGTTGTAAACATACAATTGTCCCGCTCGTGTGACCCTTGACCCCTGCATCGCCTATAAATACTATTGTAGCCTCTGAAATAAAGTTAGTTGCAAGTAAGCTGATTTTATTTCCACACTTCCATTGTATTTGCCATAAGACTGTCTTTTACACAGGATCTTTACAGGTATATAGACAATTATCTACATGTGGTTTATGCATCTCCATAGAATTGATCACCAAAAACCGTTTGATGCCTGTTTTTACTCGTAATTTCATACATGTATATATATATATATATATATATATATATATATATATATATATATATATATACATATATATATATATATATATATATATATATATATATATATATATATATATATATATATATATATATGTGTGTGTATATACACACACACACATATATATATATATATATATATATATATATATATATATATAAATATAAATATATATATATATATATATAAATATAAATATAAATATATATATATATATATATATATATATATATATATATATATATATATATTTATATATATATATCGCGTTTTTGGTATATTATGAAATGTTCAAATATCAACATTATTATTTGTAAAACTTTATTGTAAATTTAATTACATAAAGATAAAAATATTGTCCTACTAAATTACTTGATTTTTCTCTGATAATACTGTATGTATATATATATATATATATATATATATATATATATATATATATATATATATATATATATATATATATATATATATCACTATACATAATGGCACTTTCAGGTTCTTCGTATCTTTATTTCGTACTTAGTTACTCTATGAAACGTCGGTGTAGGTAACTTGACGCATGGCGTCATTTTTCATCTTTAAAACTTAAGCGTTTTGTAATCTATATCGGCTTATTACCAATAAAATTCTAATAAAAAAAATTTACTACAGCGTGACAGATCAGCCCTTTCTACACAATTCTCTCAAAGTCCTCTAGTGTAATTACTATTTTAACTATGAATATCTTTATAAAATCTTATGTTTTTGCATAATTTTCCTTTTTCTTCACATTTTCAATACTTTTAAACATTGCCAGCATATACTGTTTACATCATGAAAAAGTTCAATTATCCCTCGACATATTGCAATAAACCAGAAATTCATATCTATTATAGTTAGGTCATACCGAGCCGCAGAACAGAAATTCCCTGCGGTTGTGTAAATGTTGCCCCTTTGCTAAACAGTTATGAGCCTGGCAGCAATTTCATTATGGCTTTGGTCACAATTAGGTTGATATCATTATCATACTAATACTCAAAAATACTATTTCTATCATAATAGTTATTATACTCATTAGTAATTCTATATAATTATCACTACTCTATACTCCTACAGTATTGGTATTATTAAACAAAATATATATCAATGCCCATGAAATTCAAATTGTATTTTCCTTTCTTTCATACTACTCAATATAGGTCAAGTTAATTGGACGTAATAAAAAAATCAAAATTGATTTGATTGTGATAGTGAATGCTCTCACCTTCTATATTTAATAAGCAAAGGAACAAAGTTGCATTTACAACCTTTTATGAAGATTTGCATATCATGAACTGAGTTGTAGCACATCTGAAAATAGAATAGACAACACACAAGGAAGAATAATGTACGGGAATAAAATTGAAATTTGCAATTCATATGCGAATAAATGAATCTGAAATACAGAACAGAAGTGAGTAGTACACTTATGAAAAAAAAAAAAAAAAGTTTATTGTAATCCTTTCAATTTCAAACTTCGTTTAAATACCTTTTAGACTCAGAGTATGAATTTTGTATAAGTTAGAGAATAAGATTGTCATATAACAAAAACGAAGAATAATATATAAACAGCTTAGAATAATTGTTTTAGAGCTGAGAACGAATGAGAGTTGACATTTCAGATTAAACTTGACTGATGTTCCCCCATCCAAACAACCGGTTCTGCCTTCTCGCTAGTTTAATTTTATACAATTATTTTATGTTCAGGATTATTTTTCAACTTTATGAATATATTAAAAACGCATTTTAACTGTCTTGGTAATAACACTATTATGATTTCCGCTAAAACATTGATAGAAGAAAAAAACATTAATAATTAAGCATCTGAAACTTTGTTGACAGTCAACGGCAACGACTTGTGTTTTCTGCATTGAAACAAGTTCATTTACTTTATGATCTTAATTCTTAATATTTATATTTACTTCAGTAATTATTGACATTTCATACTAAGTGGTCGCCTAACTTTTAACAATATCTTGACTATTATGCAATTGTAAGAACGTTAACGTGAACTGACTAATATTAGGGACAGTGCCCTTGTTTGCTAAATGAAAGCCAGGTAACTTATAATTTATCAGATTTCAAGCCACAATGCAATTTAAGGAGAGAATAGGCAACTGCTTTTGCAAAAAGCAGTCTGCATTGCACTGGCAACAGCATATCTCTAGTACCCTCACTTTCTCCTTTTAAAATGTGAGTTCAAAATTTTGACCAATTTGAGATAGTTCCGACAGGAAATTTAGCCTCGAATGAATGTTCAAGAACCTATAAAGGGTATATCAGCTATATCTACACATCCATCAAACTAATGCAATACATTTCTAAAGAAGCGGGACTAGAAGCCACTACACAAAGAGTAAAATTTGAAAATCTGTATATCTGGCAATGATGATGGACGAACCAAGATCAAATAAGCATTGTGTAAAACTGATTGTTACCACACTTGAGTAGGAATTCATTAACTACGTAAAAACAATTCTGTTAAGAGAAACCTCGACTAATATACATGAAACTCAGAATGAAAGGATTAAACTCATTCTAGAAATCATTCACCGGTTAACAATTTTCCTCTATTTCACCCCTCACTAAGGCAGAGTAACTTCAATGTTCTGTGTTTTTAATTT
>NC_090726.1:123963389-124003389 GCF_036898095.1 Palaemon carinicauda | reverse complement strand
CTGCCAAGGCCACTTGTCAGGACATAATTTCCTCTCACACTACCACCTCCTGGTTGATGTCGCTCACTGACGTCAAGTTGGTGCATACTCTTACTCATCCACACTTCTTCAACCAGCACCTTCCGACCTTGCTCTCCACATCAGCGCACCCACGGATGCTTACGGCCACCTCCTCACGTCGCACCCAGAATAGTTCCATCCATATGTTCGCCAAGCACCTACGGTTCCCGACAACGAGACCTCAGTTGTTCGCCAGACTCAGGCATCTGGCACCAGATTTTTACAAACGTTTGCGAAAATTGAAGAAACAAGCCTTTCCCAAAAGGCCGTAAGACCATGGTTGTCATCTTTACACATGGCCCTGAAGAAAGCTAGCTCCCTGCACCAATGTGGGGATTACTGTACAGGTGCTTGAACATGTAGACAGACCCGGATCCCTACCCCCTCCTACACACTGCCAACACGACCTCCTACTTGCACAAAGTTAAGGTTTTCTCCACATTTAACCTCCTGAATGGGTATTAACAGGTGCCCATGAATCTAAAAGACATCCCCAAGACTGTCATCACTACTCCCTCCAGTACATACAATTTCAATTACTCCTGTTTTGGATTTTGTAATTCTGGGGCTACTTTTCAGCGTTCCATGGATGGTGTCTTAGGGGATCTCCCCTTGTGTGTATGTTACATGAACGACATACTTGTGTTCTCTTACTCCAAAGTGGAACACCTCCATCACCTATGTATTGTGTTTGACCACCCACAACAGAACGGCTTTTTAGTCCAGTACAACAAGTGTACACTTGGCACCAACGAAGTATCATTCTTAGGGCACCACATCACTCCTGAAGGAGTCCACACCCTCCTTGAGAAGGTAGCAGCTGTCCATAACTTCCCCACACCCTCCAAAGTCAAAGCACTCCAAGAATTCTTCGGCATAATAAACTATTATCACCGTTTCATGCCAGCCCTCACCGTTTCTCTTTCCCCCCTCTTCGCCTCCCTCATGGGCAAGCCAAAGGACCTGAAGTGGGGTCCCCTTCAAGAAGCACCCTTCTGCAACACAAAGAATGCCCTTTCAGCCACTGATGTTCTCACTTTTCCTGTGCGATATGCAAATCTTCTCTCCACCAGTGTCAGCAACGTTGCTATTGGTGCAGTACTCGAGCAGGTGGTCATCGGCTCACCTTACCCATTGCCCTTCTTCAGTAGAAAACTATCCAAGTCGGAATCCAGCTAATCTACCTTCAACTGTGAATTGCTGGCTGTGTATTTGGCTGTCCGTCACTTTCGCCACTTCTTTGAAGGTACACCCTTCATTCGCAGGGACCACATGTCTCTTGTGCATGCCTTCACTCAACAGTCCAATGCCTGGTCCACCCGTCAACACCGACATCTCTCCGCTGTGGCTGAATGCAATTGCATCCTTCGATACGTCACTGGAAAAAGGAATTCCGTTGCTGATGCCCTGTCAAGAAACAGTGGCTGCCATTCATTGGGGATTAGATTACAATGCCTTGGCAGAAGCCCAATGAAGTAATCTAGAGTACCAAGCATGTAGGATATTCTGTATGTCCCTACGTAGGGTCCCCCTTGACGACTCCAACGCCACCCTCCTTTGTGATTTAAAAAATGGAAGGCCTAAATCATGGATACCTGGTCCCATGCACCAACAGTTATTTAATTTTATCCAAGGCCTTTAACATCCCTCGCACTGATCTACTGCTCAGCTACTGCTCAGGCATGGCATTACTAAGGGTACTAAGAATTAGGTCTGCGCCTGTACTTCATGCCAAACTTCAAATGTACATCGGCACACAGATTCAGGAGTGGACACCTTCCCTCAACCTCAGCGTCACTTTGCCCAAGTTCATGTCGACGTTGTTTTGCTCCTACACACATCAAAAGGACAAGGGTTACCTGTATACCGTCATCAATCGCTTCATTTGTTACCCTGAAACCATTCCCATGGAAACTGCAACATCTGCCTCATGTATATCTGTCTTACTCACAGGATGGATGGTAAAATTTAGTATCCTTGAACATATTACTTCCGACAGAGTTACCACTTTCACCTCTCAATTGTTGATATCAATAGTGAATCTCCTGGGAATCACTCTATATCAGACAACTACAACCCTGCTATCAGCAGAATAAGTGAACGTTTTCATCGCACGCTCAAAGCAGCTTTCATGTCCCGCTGCAAGGACTCTATTAGGATTATCCAGCTTCCCTGACTCCTGAGACTGAGGACCACTCCTAAAGATGCACTTGATGTCTCGGCAATTAAAATGGTTTATATATATATATATATATATATATATATATATATATATATATATATATATATATATATATATATATATATATATATATATATATATATATATATATATATATATATATATATATATATATATATATATATATATATATATATATATATATATATATATATATATATATATATATATTGTCACGTTCCTCATATTCTCATTTCCAGATTTAAAACCTGCGAACTGTACCCTCAATGGCCCCAATGTTCTTACCACTTCAGTTCTTAATTTATGCGTCAACAGCTACTGTAGATAAATGATGCAACACCAACGGGAAAAGACACCCAAGAATGAATAGTAATACATTTATAAACAGCTTAAGTATAAACTAAAATAACACTTTACACTTTGGTTGGGTAAACCAGACTGCTCTAGATTTAAACAAATGGGAAAAAGTAAACTTATATGCCTAATCAAGAATTATGTACAATATAGGCTATACAATTTATTGCTGATTTAGCGAAAACTAGATGGCGCTGGAGCGTTTGCTTAGCGATGGCTAGATGGCGCTGGAGCGTTTGCTTAGCAATGGCTAGATGGCGCTGGAGCGTTTGCTTAGCGATGGTTAGATGGCGCTGGAGCGTTTGCTTAGCGATGGCTAGATGGCGCTGGTGCAACAGAGAAGTAGTCAAAATAATATTTTCGTAATATTCCCCCTTGGTTAGAGACTGCTTATCTGTTGGAAAATACAATGTATGAACTTTTATTCTAGACTCAAAGTACTTTCTCTTTCATTCGAGACATGGCATCTGCAATAGTATTAGCTGTTCCAGGTATCCTCACTACTTTAACATTTGATGACGAAAGGATATATGACCATCTAAGTAATTTAAGATTGGACAGCCTAGCTTTCTCCAAAAAACAAAGTGGTAAGTGGTCAGAAAATATAATAGTTTCTTTTTGTCCCTCAATGTATGTTTTAAAGTGAAGTATGGCAGAAACTATGCTATATAACTCCTTCTCTATGGTAGGCCAGTTTAACTGTGATCCAGTGAAGCGTCCCGAGTGGTAAGCCACAGGAAAAAGTTGATGCAAGTGAGGCAGGGTGTTGTCATCCTTGCCAATATTCTGCAGTAACACGCTACCATGTCCATAATTACTGGAATCTACTTGAAGATAAAAAGGTTTATCAAACTCTGGTGCCCTAAGAATAGGATAAGATGACATTAATAATTTCAGTTGGTGAAAAATTTCTTTATGCTGATTAGTCCATACAAATTTTTTCTTGCTCGAGGTAAGTTCAAACAATGGCCCCGTAATACTAGAATAATTTGGACAAAACTTCTTATAGTATCCAGTCATACCCAAAAATGTACGTAAAGACTTATTGTCATGGGGTGTTGGATACACCATTATAGATCTTATATTAACCTCTTTAGGCAATACCTTACCACTACCTACTTCGTGACCTAATTAAGTTACAGTAGCCTTACAGAAGTTACTCTTAGAAAGATTTATGGTAAGATTAGCTGCTCTTAATCTTCTAAAAACTTCTTCCAGGAGCTGGAGATGTTTTTCCCAAGAGGAGGTTGCTATCACAATGTCGTCTAAATATGCATAGACTCCTTCAAGTCCTTGAGTCACTGTCTGGATCATCTTCTGGAAAGTAGATGGGGCGTTACACATTCCAAATGGCATGACATTGTATAAAAAGAGTCCAAAAGGCACTATAAAACTCGAAATATCTTTAGCTCTCTCTGTTAGTTGAATTTGATAATATCCTTTCATAAGGTCGATCTGAGTTAAGTATCTAGCATCACTAATGGCATCTATGATATCTACTATTCTAGGTAATAGATAAGAGTCTTTAAGGGTAACTGCGTTTACTTTCCTATAATCTGTGCACATCCGATATTTGCCATTGGGCTTCTTCACCAACAAGCAAGGAGAGGCCCACAGAGAGGAACTTGGCAAAACCAGATTGTTTGCCAGTAGATAATCCATTTCCTCTATCAGAATAGCCAGTCTGTCTTTAGAAACTCTGTAGTAGGACTGTTTATAGGTTGCACATCAGTCTGGATAGCAACATCATGTTTCACAATTTTACATTTTCCAGGAGTATCCAAACACAGATCGTTATATTGCTGGATAAGTTCTACCATTTGTTTCTTTTTGTCATCTGCCTGAAGATCCAGGTAGGAAGGGAGGGACTGTAGGATTTGCGAGTTCTCAGAGTCCTTCCATGACATCACAATTTCATCCGATAAGGATTTTTCTGCAACAGAATTGTTATCAGATTCCATTAGGGGTAGAGACTGTACAACAGCAAGGTTACATACTTCCCTTGATGGCGATCTTACATAAGGTTTCAAAAGATTTACATGGACTACCCGAGAAGATTATCTTTTATCTGGAGTCTTAATCAGGTAGTTAACTTTAGGAATTCGTTTAGCAATCACATAAGGTCCCCTTAATTTCTCACGTAATGAATTACCAGGAATGGGATGATACACTAATACCTCATCACCAACATTAAAACTTCTTACCTTTGCTTTCTTATCATACAGATGTTTCATACCTTCCTGTGCCATTTGCAGATTACTTTGAGCAAATTGCAGAAGCTTACTCAATCTCCGATTCAGTGAAGCAAGATATTTCGATGCATCAAACTCTTCTCCCTTTCTATCACCCTGAAGAATTCTCTCCTTTATAGAAGTGAGTATGGTGCGTGGTCTTCGTCCAAACATAAGTTCGAAAGCACTGATGTTAGTAGATTCATTGCGAACACTACGCAATACATACATTAATAGGTCTAGATCTTCATCGCAGTCCTTTCCCGTCTCGAAGATATACTTCCTTAGTAAAGCTTTCATTGTCTGATGAAATCTCTCTAGGGCTCAATTGGTCTGAGGATAGTAAGCTGAGGCCAGAACATGATTAATTCTAAACAGTTTCAATGTATCTCTAAAAACCTTACTGGTAAAATTTGTTCCACGATCACATTGTATCTCTTTTGGAAAACCAAAGGTAATAAAAACATTTAGCAATTGTTTAACAATTGTTTTTGATGCTATATTACGTATTGGAATGGCAATAGGGAACCTAGTAGTGGGAAATAGTATAGACAGTATATACTCATTTCCTTTACTAGTTCTATTTAAAGGACCTACACAATCTATAATAACTTTATCAAAAGGAACTTTTGGTACAGTAACAGGTATTAATGGTGCTGTTGGAACAGACTGATTGGGTTTACCTACCAGTTGACATGTCGAGCAAGCGTTTACAAAGTTTCTTACATCCTTTTTCATACCTAACCAATAAAAATCTTCTGCCAGTCGCTGATAAGTTTTGATGATTCCTAAGTGACTATCCACCGAGTGTGCAATCTCTAGAAGGGCTTTGCGGTGCAACTCCGGAACCACCAGTTGCTGTTTGTCCCCCCAATCGTCTTCATACCGCAGTTTAGGATAACGAAAATGTCGTAGAAGGATTCCCCTTTCCTTATAAAAGTAAGGAGACTTCTGATCCTTCTCTGGTTGATCGATCACCTTCCCAAATAATGACTGTAAAGATTCATCTTTAGGTTGGTCATTAGCAAATTTATTAGGAGTAATATCTAGTAGTTTAATAACATTTTCAACCTGTTCAGAAGCACAGTTTGAAAGATTAAGGTCAGGATTATTAGTAGTTGTTCTTTTATACCTGGTTACCACCTGACGTTTTTCATTAACCTCGGGAGAGGTGATTAGTAAATTGCTAAAAACTGTTCCGTGGGCCAAGTCATTGCCAATCAACACATCAATATCCCTGCATGGAAATTCCTTTTCATTTAAGGCTACTTCTACTGATCCGTCATAGTACGGGCATTTCATTTGTATAGTTACCAATGGAAACACAGTTTCATGTGACAATTCCGAAACTGCTACATACCGGCCTGTAGCCTTTGCTAATCGTTGAAGTTTTGGGCTTATGAAAGTTTGGGATGAAGCAGTATCACGCAACATAGTAACAATTTCGTTCCCAACAGTTCCTTTGCATTTGAATATATCAAAATCAGTCTCACTTTCTACACAAAACATAACTTTCTTACCTCCAGGTGAAGTTACGTTAAAGGCCGGATGTCCTGTATTCGGAGAAGTGTGTTTGCTTGGAAAATTCTCCAAAGCTTTAGCTTTTTGCCGAGATTGAGCTACCTTGCATTGAGGCTTATCGCAGTCTTGGATCAAATGGCCAGTAGTCCTGCAAAAAGTACAGTAAATATCTACATTATCATTTTTAGACTGACCCGAGACTGTATTTACCCGTTTAGTCTTGTGAATAAGAAAATACTCATCTGCCAATATTGCTGCTTTCTTAGGATCCTTTTCTTGTCTTTCTTTAATGTACATTGATATGTTAGCTGGAATTTTCCGAAGGAACTCTTCCAAAACAATTAGTTCTTTAAGCTTTTCAAAGGAAGTAACATTTTCTTTATCAATCCATTTCTCAAACAGCTTAACTTTTAAAGTAAAAAATTCCAAGAAAGTTTGCCCAACACCTTTATTTGAATTTCTGAAATTTTGCCTATAACCCTCTGGAGTAATACTGTAGGCATCTAACACAGCTTTCTTTAAGATATCGTAATTTCTTTCTGTAATCATTTGAGCACAAATTGAAGCTGCTTTTCCTTTAAAGGAAGTCCTAATTAGTAACACCCATTCAGTCTTAGGGCATTTTAATGAAGCGGAGGTATTTTCAAAAATTGAAAAGAAGTTCTCTGGGTCCTATTCATTAAAGATGGGAATCAATTTCCTGGCTTTAAACACGTCAAATTTCTCTGCTTTCCTTTCACTTAGCCTTATTTCTACCAATTGTCGTTCTAGTTCCAGTTTTTTCTTATTATCAATTTCTTTTTCAATTTCTAAATTGTTTAGACGAATCTGTTCGGCTTGTCTTAAACTTTCTAACTGAACCTTTTCGACTTCAATCTTCATTCTCTCTCTCTCTTTCATGAATTCTAGTAAAGCTCTTTCTTTGGCTATTTCAGCTTCAACCTTTGCTCTCTCTAACTCTATCATTAACTTCAAGGTCTCAGCTGTGGGTTGAGGAGCTTTCTCCAGTGCTAAAGGCCATACTTTTTTTGCTTCTTCCTCTGATATATAACCCTTAACGACTAACTTTGTCAATACCAGTCCCAGAATCTCTTTCTTAACTGCACCTGCAGGAACAACAACATCGTGGTCTTCCGCAAGTTTCAGTAACTCTGCCTTTTTAGCATACCTCAACGCTCCTAAATGTTCTTCAGGGTCTGCTGCAAAATCTAATGCATTAAATGATATATCGGCAACTATGATATACACCTATCTTCAGCACATTTATGGTACAGTTTTGATATCCACAAAACAATGCAAAATATTCAATAGCAAATAAACATTCAAAAATACGTTAACATGTAACTATAAAGTAACCAATAGAAAAGATTTGTGATATAGAGTTGGAAGGTTGATAAGGGTTAGCTGCTCCCTAGTGAAGAACTTCCATCAAATATCACTACAAAAATGAAGGCTTATTTGCGTTTGTGGCTTTCAAAAGCCAATGGAAGTGACCCAGATCAATACTAGGATGGCCCAAAAGAAGCCGTGATACCTCATAAAAAAATGCTTAAATGGGTACGTATCTCTAGTATGCCAATGAACACTTAAGATATTTAGCATAGCTTAAATACCTGATAATTTGATGAGCCTGGCTTACCCAAATGCTGTATGTTGTCCTCCCGCTGGTGCCACAATCATTCACCCACAATAACCGTTGATACACAAATTACAATATGTTACTCAAGGTGGTCTAATACGGTTTAAGGATTTTCACAGCACAGAGCTTAAATTTCAATAACAAATTGGGCAATTTGGGCACTTTAACTATATAATATTAATATTCACAATGAATCAAAATTAACACGATCCCGGTCAGGCCCCCACTGTCACGTTCCTCATATTCTCATTTCCAGATTTAAAACCTTCTTCCGAGGAATGCGAACTGTACCCTCAATGGCCCCAATGTTCTTACCACTTCAGTTCTTAATTTATTCGTCAACAGCTACTGTAGATAAATGATGCAACACCAATGGGAAAAGACACTCAAGAATGAATAGTAATACATTTATAAACAGCTTAAGTATAAACTAAAATAACACTTTACACTTTGGTTGGGTAAACCAGACTGCTCTAGATTTAAACAAATGGGAAAAAGTAAACTTATATGCCTAATCAAGAATTATGTACAATATATACAATTTATTGCTGATTTAGCGAAAACTAGATAGCGCTGGAGCGTTTGCTTAGCGATGGCTAGATGGCGCTGGAGCGTTTGCTTAGCAATGGCTAGATGGCGCTGGAGCGTTTGCTTAGCGATGGCTAGATGGCGCTGGAGCGTTTGCTTAGCGATGGCTAGATGGAGCTGGAGCGTTTGCTTAGCGATGGCTAGATGGTGCTGGAGCGTTTGCTTAGCGATGGCTAGATGGCGCTGGAGCGTTTGCTTAGCGATGGCTAGATGGCGCTGGTGCAACAGAGAAGTAGTAAAAATAATATTTTCGTAATAATATATAGATAGATAGATAGATAGATTGATAATTAGATAGATATATGTACACTGTACATATTCATATATAATTTTATGCATATATATATATATATATATATATATATATATATATATATATATATATATATATATATATATATATATATATGTATATATATATATATATATATATATATATATATATATATATATATATATATATATATATATATATATATATATATATATATGTGTGTGTGTGTGTGTGTGTGTGTGTGTTTGTGTGTGTGTGTGTGTGTGTGTTTGGAAACTGCACCTCCTAAAGGACAATCCAATTACACTATCTAGGGAAGAAGATCTTGCTGTGATCTAGATCTAAAAGAGCTGAAAAAAAGGAATTGGGATATAACAGGAATTTTCTTTTCATTCATACTTGTAAATTATAGTTACGGATTAAAATCGGTAGCTCTTGTGACAATTTAACTGGTATATATCGTGCAAATTATTGCACCCTAATTTTTTACCTATCGTTTATTTGGAACTAACAAAAAAAAAAATTTAATTCCATTCTATTAATGAAGCTAATATAAATTGGAGGTTAATTTATATTTGTAATCTACCAGTAACTATTTTTTTCTAAAATGGAATAACACAATTTTCATAACTTAATTTGAATATTCTAATCATGTATTCATTTAACACACGCACACACGCAAATGTGTGTAAATGCATATCAAACGTGAAATTTTCAATGGATTGCATCCTAAAATTATTTTCATAAGTTGAGAACCATGTAGAGTACACACAATACAGTAGAGGTATCTTATATGCCATTGAGAAACTTTTATAATTTAAATGTAAGTGTTTAATTATTGCAGAAAATCTAAAATATTCCGACGTTTAATTAAAAATATATATTCAGACATAGAATAAAGATATAAGCCATATACTGGTTATTGTCGACTTATGTACTAAAATGCTACCATGTAATAAGCGCTTGTCTTTCCAGTTTCCAAATAGCGTTGGATTAGATTTCCTGAAATCCTTGAGAATAAGAATAGGGGATGAGAGGAAAAGATTTTCCCTATTTCACTCCAAGCTCCAAATTCCTGTCAGAGAGAGAAAAGCATCCAGCTCTTTGACAACTATTCGCTGTGGGGAATTATTTATCCCATTTTGGCTATAAAAAAAGTCTTAGCAGTAAACATGTATAAAATAAAGTAAATTAACTTAGCTTTATGGTCATTACATTTCCATAAGAGAAATATCTCATCTAAATTGAGCTATTCCAAATAATACAAGTAGCGGATGGATCCCTAAAATAATACGTTTCCTATTTATTACTTGTAACATAAAATTATATGAAAAATGTATTCCAAACTTGAAAATATTTTAGTCAATTAGTTGCTTACGTTTTTTTTTTTTTTGGCTGGCATAATATTTCTAAGGTCAATGATTATGCATTTAATTATTACCGACTTCTACTAATTCATCTCCACGACAGCTTTAGCACGGCTCTCCGACTAGGCTGGATCTCAGTTTTAAGAAGAGAAAAATGGAGAGCTACGCACGCGAAACAAGTTTGGGTACCCCCTGGACAGATAGTACGATGAAGTAAGCGTTGAAGAAGAGCTGGACGACCGGAAAGACTGTTAATGAAGTTGAAGCGATGCTCACAGTCTCAGAAACAATGAATATGAATCCCAGCACCATACAAAAAGACACAGGCCGGTCAGTTGATGTGATAGGAAGTTCATCTATATACTTGAGGTGAATGCCCTAGATTTATTGGTATGAAAGTTGTCAGCCTGTGTCGCATGAATGCACTTGCATATATTATCTACTGTCTTTAGACACTGAAGATAGTCATTATTTGCTTCCTTCCAAGGAAATTCCCTCCTATTTCCTGAATGCATAAATTGGATGGCTACTTGTGAATAAAACATTTGAATAGCAACTTCCGAATGTAACTGGCTATCATTGGTATTTCAATTCCTTTGAATAATGTTCCATATAACAGGATCCATTTTTATGCCAATTCAAATGAGGGAAGTTTTATTTTCTTTATGAGACCGGAACATCTCACTAGTTGAGCCTTTGTTACATCATATACGGTATGTTAGCTTATCAATATGGCCGACATATGTAACAATTAAAATGAACTTGATGATTAAAAAATTGAAGCTGGCACTTTTCCAAGCTAGCCCTTCTGCACCACAAATTCTTTGAACTTTTTTTTTCTTCTTTTTTTCTTTTTTTTTTTTCTTTAGTAGTTTGAAGTGTCTTACGAAGCACATTTCCCAGTGCAAAGGATTTTATTTGAAATGCCGCAAATGACTGAAGACCATATGAAGATGGAGATCAACTGCAAATCATTTACTGGAAAGACATCTTATATATCAAATCAACATTGTATGTTGTTAGTCGATAGTCAAACATTTCTCTTGGGTGACGGAGCCGAGTTACTTTTGTGTATAAAGCCACGGTCACATATTTAATTCAATTTGTTGGATAACTTATTCCGTTTCAAAAGTAATAATAATATTTCTAGAAAGGGATTATCAAAGAATAATAAAGCATTTATGGAAATTTGCAGAACCTGTGAATCAAATATATTCTTTTAAGAAATTTGCCACAAACGTCACCACGTCTCAGAGAATGTCAGTTTAGTCGTTTGATTGTTGCTCTCTCTCTCTCTCTCTCTCTCTCTCTCTCTCTCTCTCTCTCTCTCTCTCTCTCTCTCTCTCTCTCTCTCTCTCTCTTCCCAGCTCCTCCTCCTCCCACACCCCTTTCCCCCTTTTCTTCCTCTAATAGTTCTGATAAAGTAGAACATCAGCAACTTTGTGTCACTCGGCAAATGAAATCACATCCCAAAAAGCAAGCACCAACTTTCCTGGCGCCACCCAAACCAAAACAACCACCTCTCTCTCTCTCTCTCTCTCTCTCTCTCTCTCTCTCTCTCTCTCTCTCTCTCTCTCTCTCTCTCTCTCTACCTTTATGGTCAACCTTGGAGGAATAATACAGTAAGTGCAAAGAAAAAATCAGAATTTTCTAACAGTCAATTCCAAACTAATCCCATATCCCCCACAGCATTCCTACTTCAATTCTACCACCCTGCCTACCCCCAACCGATGCCTTACCCATTCCCATAGTACACACCGAGTCTCAGACAAAACGCCAAAATACATAACCACCTCATAGCAATGTTACAACAATTTTTATTGAGGATAATAGCAGTAGCAAAACTAATCCCCAACTCCTTTATATTTGCAAATATCAAAATCTTATTGTCACAGAAGAACAGAATCACAAGAAATATTATTTCAAGAGAGGAATATAGTAATGAAATAGTGTTTCTCGCGTTCACCGCCAGCAATTTAGATGAATAGGAAAAAGAATAAATTTTTTTATTCGATAACATACAAATGAGCAAGTATGCTCCCTCTATTTTTCTTCTACACTGCAACCGTCATCGGATTCCATATCAAAAAGCTGTTGAAGTAACAAGTAACAAGCTAATCTTAACTTTAATATCATTTCGTTATTATTATTATTATTATTATTATTATTATTATTATTATTATTATTATTATTATTATTATTATTATTATTATTATTATTATTATTATTAGCTCTGCTACAGGCAGGGTTGGAAAATCAGGATGCCATAAGCCCAAGGGCACCAAAAGGTAATAATAAAGAATATAAAATATCTTAAGATCAGTAACAATGTTAATATAGATATTATGTTCTATAAGATAAACTATGAAGAGAGACCCATGTTAGCCCGTTCAACATACAAACATTTGCTGTAAGTTTGAACTTCTCGTGTTCCACTGATTTAACAAATAAGTTACAAAGTCAATTCCAAACTAGTCCCTTCTCCCCCACAGCATTCCTACTTCAATTCTACCACCCTGCCTACCCCCAACCGATGCCTTACTTCCAGAGGACACGATATATATAGGAAGCAGCTTTTAGCAAAAGAAATATAGCACAAAGCTTAGAACCCTTTATGAAGAACGAAGACCAGAGTTTAGTAGGTTCAAAGTAAGGGATACATGACAGCAAACAACACACCTGAATTTAGAGGAATTTAATTTTGATATTGACAACGGAGCCATAAAACTTATTTTTTCAATACCTCCCAGACGTAGGGATGTATGGCTCACTTGTGTTGTCCAAGTACCACACCCAAGCCCACCAAGGACACCCTCTCGACTGATCGGATAAAAGAAAGCGTATAGTCTCACGGCAAGGTGGAATGGTGTTTTGAAATAAAGGCTTTGATGAGGAAACATGCTCTATGGATATGCATTGAGGCACGAGCTAGATTATAATTTCTTTTTTTTTTTTTTACTTTTGTTAGCCCCGTGCCACCTGTTAGGTCGCCGAGGTTTCCCTTTACTATCTGATATTCATCGGCTCGATCAAATTTGAGTTTTAGGCCATGCCCAACCCTTCATTTATCCATAATAATTTTCCTAGTCAACAGGTTGTTCCTCCTTTCATTAAATTTGATTTTTAGATCATTTTAATCTACAGGAGCATAGAAGACAATGAGTAAGAAATGGTAGAGGAATCAAATTCAATAATTTTACTCATTGACTGAGTAACTGGCGACTATAATAATTCTCAATGGAAGCAGCCCTATGAAACCTACATCATTTCAATAAAATCAACGATATTTGGGGAGGAATTTCACCTTTGCTATAACCCACATACGCTTGGTCTGAAAAGACAATGCCGTTTTTTATATGGAACAAATCTTCACAAGATTTTCTCTGGCTTTAAATTTATTATATTATCAACCAGTTCAAAAATCTTTTAGCCAACACTCACCCTAATATAACGAATTCAAAATCACCGTATCTTTTTGACACACAATTTGCCTTGGGGCACCGAGTCACTTAGGAGAGGACACACTACAACTACTGAACACTTTCAACAATGGCGAGCGTGAGATAGAGAGAGGACAGAAGGCTATCGTCAGGCTGCATTTCTATATCTCGATCTCTCTCTCTAACTAACTCTAACCCAACCGTTGGTCACCTTTATATGAAATCTAACTGCTTCCAGAAGGTTCCAGGATCGAGGTCTGGTAGAGTGGGGGCCTGTGGCAAGCATCAAAGTTGCGAAATATTACTCTATCAGACGCTACTCATGCCATGCCAGACGGCTCTTACAGTCCGCTGGCTCCGCCCACCCTTTGTCCCTGAAATAAAAAAGATGGATAACCTACTCTCACCAGGCCTTCGTGACGTTTCTAAAGCACGTGGTAGAGAATCATCCAAAGCACGTGTTCTGAATATTTCTCTCAAAGATGATGCAATACATCATAAAATATAAAAAAACATTACCTAATCCCTTGTTCATATCTCGCACAAATCCTATAACACTTTCAAATAGACTACTTAAGACTTCATAGAAAAAATACATGAAATAAAAAGATGATTCTTAAAAAAAACGTAAATTTACACATGTTAACTTGAATAAAAAGTTACAATGAGATTCACGACGAAAGTCTTACATAATTTACATAAAATACTCATATCTACATGAGAGGGGCTCATTTTACGGGCTGGTTATCATCTCTTCAATGCACAAATGGAAACAGTATACAAAATATAAATAAAATCATTAAAAAACTACAGTAGTTATTCTACACTAGACCAGCTTTTTAAGATAGCTCCCCCCAAAAAAGATTATTCATTTTGGGTTTGAATGCATCGATTCAACCCGATATAAATAATCTGCAACCACGTTATCTTTACATGTTCGTTATTTTTAACTGATAAATACTTTACACTGATACAATACAGTTGCAAATATAAAGGCCACTAAGTTAACTTTTGATTATTATTTTTCATCTTATCCAGAAGAATTAAGGATTAAAATCCAAGTGAAATGTACTCTCATTCTGTGGTCGATTTATTTGATTTAAAACACCGTTAATCGCTACGATCAGCGCCAGCAGTGCCATTTCAACTGTCGAGTCGACTCGCTTCTTCTTCAGCTTCGATGACATAAGACATACAGGATGAAGAATTCCTTCCTTATCTTTTTGCAATAGGACAGCTCCAATCCCATTATCCGACACATCCACTTTGATAAGGAATTTCTCAGTGAAATCCGGTGCTTCAAATCTTAGTTTCGAAGTAAATATAGCCTTCCTTTGATTTTTCCTTTCTCCTAATATCTTGATAATGTAGGTACGGTCACTGCTTTCCTCCAAAATCCGATATAGTTCTTGTAACTTGTTGGCGAGAGGGAATCTTCTTTCTGATGTGTAGACTAACACCTGATGTCCTACTGTAATCCGTCTGCTCATACTCTTCATACCAAACCTTTTTTTTGCTTGTCCTTAACTCGTTTTCACGCCATCTAAGGAAAATTTCCTTAACTCGCCGATTACTTTCCTTTAAACCTTGACATTTCCTTCGTCCGTTTCGTCTCGATCCTTCCTTTTTCCTGCCAACACCTTCTTTGATCCTTTGCTAAAGGGCCCTGCAACCTGTCTGCTCGTACACCTCCTACCAAACCTTTCCTTCATTTTTCCTTAACTCGTCGTCTTCATGACTTCTAGGAAAAATTTTCTCATCTCGCCAATCCTTTTCCTCAAATTCTTGATATATTCCCCTTCCATTTTCTCTCGATCCTTCCATTTTTCTGGTATCCTTTTCTTCGGTCCTTTCCTGAACGGTCCTCCTCGTACTTCCATCGGGGGTAAGTGAGCTTTCTTGATGCACTCGTTGGGCTTTTCAGCCGTTTGACATATGTGACATGCACGGCAAAACTGGCTCACGTCCTTATCCACGCCAGGCCAGAAAAAGTGTTTCATTATCTTCTCCGTTGTCTTCCTTATCCCCACATATCCCGTCTTGTGCAATACCACGATCACCTGTCTTCTCAACGGTGTAGGAATTAATATTTGCCGATATATCCCCTATTCGGCATTCCCATGGATATTGACGGGTCTATGCATCCTTATCCATGTTTAAGATAATAACAGGTCGGAGACTGCTGTGCCTCTGTCTCGTCGACCACACGGTGCAATAACTCTGTTAATATTGCATCCTTTAGTTGCAATCCTATCAGCCTTTTCCTACTCACTTGTCCTACTTCTAACATTGAATTCTCTTTTTCTTCTTTATCCACTTGTCTGCTCGTCTGCTCGTCTGTTGCTCCCTTTCATTCGGGCTTACTCTTGAGCTCTCTTCTTGTGTATCATCAAGGGAATCGTCTTCTTTGGAAAACAAATCCTGAAAGTTCATTTCTTCCAGGTCCATATTTTCCTTGTCCTTTTGTCCATTCATCTGTCGTTCTTCTTCTTCTTCAAAAAAAAAAAAACTCTCTTAGCCCATTTCTCCTTCGATTTCTTTTTCTTCTTTGTCCTCTTGTTCACTTGTCAATTGCTCCTCTTCGCTCGTGTTTACTTTTCAGTTCTCTTCTTGCGTATCATCAAGGGAATCATCTTCTTCGGAACAAATCTTCTAAGTTCATCATTCCTTCGAGATCTTCTTTTTTGGCAGCCACTTTCTTCTTCATACTCCTAGATGCAACATTACTAGGAACCAGAGATGGGTAGTCCTTCTCGAGTTCAGTCGTAGGACTATACTTCAAAGGTTTCCCCGCTACAATGGGACAAGGCACAAACGGCTCTCCACCAACCTCATTACCTAGCAGGATGTCTACTCCTTTGAAAGCCATAGAATCCTTTACCGCAAAGGGAAAATTACCTGTCAACAACTCGCAAGAGAGTTTTAAATGGCAAATAGGGGTGACATCCTCACCTCCCATTCCCTTCAAAGTAATGGAGTCCATTATGAGAGGCTATTCCACCAACGGGTGTGCTCCCGTACCACCACACTATGGTTACAACCTGTGTCGCACAATTTCCTAACCAGAGTTCGCTCACTTCTGTCTATTGCTGCTAACATACCTTCATAAATATATGATTTAAAGGCATCCATGCTGTTTGTGTTTGTCCTGTTTGTTGGGTAAATGTTGGGTGGTTCATTTTACCTTTCGTCCTTTACCAATTGCTTCTTAGTCTTCACATTCTGTGAAGTTGAATTATCTTTGATCGCTTTGGCGACTGCTTTCAGTTGGTTCGACCAACATTCCTTACTGATATGGCCTTTTTTGCTGCACTAAAAACAGTCAATATCTACCTTCTGCATATCTTTCACGATACTTGAAGGAGCTTAATTCAACGTTTGTTGCTGTGATACTATAACATTCTGCTTAGGGACAGTACCAGTGATACTTCAGCTTACAACTGTTGAACTTGTTCCCGTAGTTATTTCCGAACTGGTTTCCATGGTTCAGCAAATACTAGACACTAGGTCAGAACGACAGTTGAAACTTCGTGCCTGAGGAGGGTTTACGACTGATAATATTATAATCTTCACTCAGGTAAGCAGCTTTATCAAGTTTCTTTACTTCTCTCTTTATCAAGTATGTTTGAATGAATTATGGAATACCTCATAGATACTTCTCTAGTATTATCAATTCTTCTAAAGCAGCTAACTGCATTACGTTAGTAGCCTCTGTCTATTTCTTAAAACATCTTTGCACCTGATAAGTGTAATCTAGGAAAGTAATTTCCTCGTCCTTCCAAAAACTCCGGAGATTTTCTTTGTAATATTCAGGGGTCATCTGGTACACCTGCAGCAATCTCCTTTTTACTTCTTGATATTCCTTTCTCTGGTTCTGAGATAAGGATAAATAAGCACTGCGAACTTTCCCAAAGAGTACACTGTGCACTAATAAAGTCCATCTATCTTCTGGCCATTCCATCATTGACAAGACTGTTTCAAAAGGATCGAAAAACTCATCGGAGCTTCTGCAAATTTCTGGATCAACACCTGTGCATTTGCCATATCAAACATCTGAGCTGCCACCCTTGCACAAGCATTCATTAGTTCTAATTCCCTCAAATATGGTTTTTGGACTCAAGCCATGTCGTCCTGATGGAAGTTTTCAATCAGTAGCTTCCAACGGATATTTGAACTACAGTTATTTCCCAGAGAATTTACCTTTAGGTCTCCAGAATTCTAACTCCTGGCGCGAATATCCTTAAAATTTCTCTTAAGGATATCGCATGAATCAGGGGACATATATCTTGATACGACACATAGTGATCTTCACCCCGAATAGCGTTTTCGCCTCGAGGGGGAAGAGTGGCAAATTAGAAGGGGAGCCGTTATCAAGGTTACCCTTCCTCCCATACTGCTATTGAGTATCTAGATGGCGCCATATCCAAGATGGCAGTTATTCCTATTTTTGTAGCAAACTCGCACAGTGGTGTTCCCTGTTGATCTAACCTTTTCAATCGATTTTGTGAGTATTATTATGCAATCTCCAGCTTCTTTCGCCTCTGGAAAGTTGAGTATTGATTCTTTACAGTGTATAATTCTTAGCTCCTGCTCCACAGTGAAATTAGAGTAATTTATTGTGTTAGGAGATAGGCCTGTCACTGGAGGGGCCATGGGCACTATCGTTCATTATGCATGTGTTATTTAGTTAGCAGAACAGTTCCTGGTTGTAATAGCATTAATAATTATGAAAGCTATTCAGGCATAATTATACTAGTAAAGATATTTATTCTATGCATAATTTCCTCTTCCTTTGTCAATCGTATACGTTAGAGTTTCGGCGAATTAGGTAACCAAGATCTCATTTTGCCTAGGCGATGTAGTATACTTTCAGACATTATCCCCGTTTACCCTCGTTTATCGTTTTATTGATTCAAAAGGGAGATAGTACATCTAGAATTATATAACTCGATACTTGTCTCTTGTGGATATTTAAGGGTAATCCCTCCTCCCCTCTGAGTGCCGCCGTAGGCGGCAACCCTATCTGGTCTTGCCATAGAGTAGTTCACTACGGCTTGACTAGGCTAGGGTTTTTCTGTCTCCCACCTTTGCCGGCAGAGCCCAGCTTTGGTTTTAGACAGAATTTCAGAGTAATCAGTCTTTCTGCCGGCGGCAGAGCTACAGGGTGAGTAGTCACTCCCCTGCCGGCTTAGCCACCGGCATAGGAGGCTAAGCCTCCCTAGGCCGCATCTGAAGTGGTAGTATGGTGCCGCCACCTTCTCCCCTGCAGTCTAGAAGACTAGTCCTGTGTTGGCAGACCCTAGGCTGAAGAATAGACATTCTTCTGCTGCCTAGGATGGCGCCGATACTGAAACGATGTTTCTCAGGTTGAGAGGCGGCGGCAGGATTGCCGCTGCCTCTTACACCATTTCGGCAGACCCTAGGCTGAAGAATAGATATTCTTCTGCCGCCTAGGATGGCGCCGATATCAAAACAGAGTTTCTTCCTTGTGTGGTAGCTGCGGCAACCTTGACACCTTCTTCCACACTTTATACAGGACCCTTTTCCCTGCCCCCTCTGTCCTTTAGCGATGACTTAGCCATCTCATCCCTTGCGGCCGTCGTCCTGTAATCTCCCCGCTTGCTGGGTGGGTTGTGGAGCCAGCCAGGCTCCTCCTTAAGCACCTGTTTAGCCACTCAGTATTTCCCTTTTGGACATAAGGATCCGGGAAGGTTTTGCCGGCTATGGCGGCTGCCGGTGAGACCCTTCTGTCGATGAAGGTTCTTCAGTCCTCCCTTGGACTGCCATCCACAGTCCTGTAACCGGCAATGCTGGCAACGGATTTTGTGGCTGGATGGAAGCCTGAATGAAGCATTCTCCTCTTCCATTTGAACCTTCTTTCTGGAGGAAGGCAGTAAGATGGTATACTTACACCCTTATTTATTGTAATAAGACAGCCCTTAATTCCATGCTTTCTCTCTCCCTATCAGCTAGTGCCGCCAGGTACTAACCCGGCCGGCAGCATGCCGGCCTGGTCAGTGCCATCAGGTACTTACTCTGCCAGCGGCATGCTAACTGTACCATTGCCGCCAGGTACTATCTGGCCGGCGACATGCCGGTCGGATTGTGCCGCTAGGTGCTAGCACTGTCGGCAACATGCCGGCTGAACTACAGTATATGATTATACCGTAGTCAGTATATTTGCAGTAGAGTATATACTGCAGATAGAAAACTATTGTATATATTATACAGTAGTTATTTCCAACATACCTTGGGTATTCTTGCCTAGTCTTTTGCTGAGACCAATCCTATATTGAAAGGATAGAATTTCTTCAATGTTTTGATTAGAAATCAGTTTACAATTTACCCTAAAATATTAAATGTTTAGAAGGGCCAGTGGTAGTACACTTTCTATCCCTAAAGGTTAGAACCCTTATTTTTGAGTTTCCCTGATCAAGAAACTCATAGTCTTAATATTGGAAGGGAAGGTCACAACAATTGGCTGGGTGGGATAAACAAGTATGTGTCTTTTCTAATTTCTAGTCTAGTTGGCGACATGCCTGCTGGACCATGCCGTCATGTGCTAGCCATGCCGGCAGCACACTGGCTGGATTACAGTATACGATTATACGGTAGCCAGTATATTTGCAATATAGTATATACTGCAAATAGAAACTATAGTATTATTATACAGTAGTTAATTTCTATCATATCTTGTGTACCTTTGTACAGGCTTTTGCTGAGACCGAAACTATATTGAAAGAATAGAATTCCTTTAATACTTTGATTGGAAATCAGATAATATTTACCCCACAATATTAAAATAATTAGACGGGTTAGTGGCAGTGTACACTTTTCCTATCCCTAAGGGTTAGAACCCCTCTCCCTATAGTTGCCCTCATAAAGGAAACTCTTTATCTTCAATATTGGGGGGAGGTTACAGCAATTGGCTGGGAGGGATACACAAATATGTGTCTTTCCCTATTTATCTCTAGCTTACTATCATAAGCTATAATGATTAAAATATGGATAAGTGCATATCTGTTTATCATGTGCGATAAACAATCGCATACTCATTTTGCTTTCCTTTCTTTACAGGAGGAACCCCATATGAAATGTGATGCAGTCTTCTACAATCTAAGGAGTAAGCACTTTTACGGTCATAAAGCATTTAGGTCTCATGCTCCCTGCAATATTCTAACCGAATCCCTGCAATATTGGGACCCCAAGTCTGCAATATCTGCCGGATCTTAGTGACCGAAGGTTTTGATGACACCAAGTCAATAGAGTCTAGGGATGCAGCACGTAAAAAACTACGCAAATGGGTAAGAGGGTTCCAGAAGAACTCTCCGGGACCATACCTACCTAACGATAGAATGCGTAGCTTACTGTTCCCGAAAGTGAGTAGTGAAATGGTGGTGCCCTAAGCACGACTCGCACCTCCCTGCATCCAGATTGCCATCGAGACAGAGGGTAGGAAGGCATCTCTGGAAGAAGATGACGATGTTGTGTCGGAATTCCTTCCGTCTGTGCCGGCCCCGGAGCCGTTACCCTCGACGTCTTCACCTTCTACCCCTCTATTAGACGAAATGAGCCAGACGCTGGCCCATCTTACGGATCTAATGGAGAACATTTTTCTGGTAACCTTTTCTTCAGTCCTTTCCTGAAGGGTTCTCCTCGTACTTCTATCGGGGGTAAGGGAGTTTCCTTGATGCACTCGTTGGGCTTTTCAGCCGTTTGACATATGTGACATGCACGGCAAAACGAGAGACTTGTGGCCTCTTTATCCCTACAAAACTGCATAGAGATGTGTGCAGCCCAACAAAGTACCCCAGACACGCTCATCGTCCTGGCCAAAATGCATATGGCCACCCTAGTAAAAGACCTATATGCTTTTATGAAGGCTAGATGAGCCTGTAGAGAGTTCGTGTTCGCCGCTGCAACAGTGAAACATGAACCCAGGAAGCTGATATCTTCCAATATTAGGGGTAAAGACCTCTTTCCAAACGAATTAGTCAAAGAGGTAGTCGAGGAAGCCAACACGGGGAATAGGAACCTTCTCCAGAAGTGGGGCATCTCTTCAAAGAGGAAGTCTTCCCTGGATGTGAGTCCCCAGCCTAAAAGGAAGACAAAGAAGTCAGGACTTTTTCCTCGGTCTGCTCAACAACATTCCACAGTTTCTCTGACCGCAATGCCTCAGGTAGGCGGTCGAGGAGGTAAACCCTTCGATCAATCGAAGCAAGGAGACGCTTCCGGTAGGAGGGAGGCTCCAACAATTTCAGGATCGTTGGACCTTCTATCCTTGGGCCCAAGGCCAAATCAAGATTGGACTAGGATGAAAGTCCATCAAATTCCAGGGAAGGCTGTTTTGTGTTCCCAAGGACTCAAGAAAACTCAGAGTCATTCTGGACTTGTCGCCACTCAACAAGTTCATAAGAAACAGCAAGTTTAGGATGTTAATCCTTCTACACATAAGAACCCTATTACAAAAAAGGGCATTCACAGTTTCGATAGACCTGACAAATGCCTATTGGCATCTTCTAGTCAGTCGCCTCCTCTCCTCCTACCTATGATTCAAGTTACAGAAGATAAAGTATATTCTAAGAGCCATACTCTACGGACTAAACATAGTCCCAAGTATCTTCAAGAAATTGGCAGATGTAGTCGTGCAACAACCACACCTATGAACTGTTCAGGTAACAAAGTACCTGGATGACTGGCAGGTGCGGGCAGCACCCGAAACGGCTGGTCTGCAAGCATCCAAAGAAGTAACCCAGTTCCTGGAACATCTGGGATGCAAAATCATCTTCAACAAGTCTCGACTCTCTGCAGCTCAAGGGTTTCAATGGATGGAAAACCATTGGAACCTAAGGTAAAATTGTCTTTTCTATCTCTTAAGGAAGAAGGAGATCGCAGGGTCGGTCAAGAGACTACTGTAATCCAACAGGATTTCAAGACACTAACAGGAAAGAGTACTGAACTTTCTCCAGTTCGCAGCATTGACAGACCCAGTGCTAAGAGCACAGCTGAAAGATGCGTCAGGAGTCTCGAGAAGATACGCATCAAACGCTTGAAGAGATCTAAAATGACCGATATCGGACTTGCTTTGATCGCTTCTCAACCCATGGTTGAAGACCAAGAGCCTAATGAGGACCGTGCCCTTGCAACCACCTCTACCATCGATGATCATCCACATGGATGCCTCGACGGAAGAATGGGGATTTCACTTCCAGCAAAAGAAAGCCTAAGGGACTCGGTCATCTCTGTTCAAGGCCCTTCTTATCAATAATTTGGAAGCCATGGCAGTCCCTTTGATGTTGGGAAAACTCTCCCCACGCAGATCAGCCCTCATCAGGATGATCTTGGACAACGGGATGTCTGAACCGATAAGGCTCGAGATCGTCCCATATAATCCACCTATCAGCAGTTCACTTATACATGATCCGCAATGTGACAGCGGATGCTCTACTCAGGCTCAAGCAGATAGAGTCAGAATGGTCCACAGACGCAGGCTCATTCTCTTCCATCTTGGAAGAAGTCCCATAACTGCAGAACGACCTCTTCGTGACGAGCGTCATCAAGAAATGGCCTCGATATGTAGCCCCATAAGAGGACTCTCTAGAGGAGATATCGGACGCCATATGCCTAGTTTGGAACTGATGCACCCGGAATTTCCTGTTCCTTCAATCCAATCTCCTGCTGAAGGTCCTCAACAGGCTGAGATCCTTACAAGGAACGACGGCTCTAGTGGCTCACGAATAGCCCAAGAGCAAAAGGTTCCCTCTAGTGAGGGAACTGAGGCTCAGGCTGGCCCTTGTACCGAACCCAGCACTATCTCAACGGGTTCAGAAGTTAACTGTCTTCGACTCATCACAGAGAACCAAAAACCTTCATTTCATGATTATCTCGCCCTAGCGGTTAGGAAAAGCTTTGGGATCTCAAAAGACAGTATAGACTTCTTAGAAGAATACA
The DNA here is from genome assembly GCF_036898095.1 of Palaemon carinicauda. NCBI lineage: Eukaryota > Metazoa > Arthropoda > Malacostraca > Decapoda > Palaemonidae > Palaemon > Palaemon carinicauda. The sequence goes on along the minus strand of NC_090726.1, from coordinate 123,979,761 downwards.
AGTGTAAGTCAACTAGAAGACAATATGAATCGTCTTGGAAAAAGTGGGTTGCTTTTGTTAAAGCAAAAGGACCGAAAGAAATTTCAATAGACTTCTGTCTGTCCTTCTTTATCCACCTTCATAATCAAGGTCTGGCGGCTAACACGATAAATACGTGTAAGTCAGCCTTGACTAGACTTCTTCTATATGCCTTTCAAGTGGATCTAACGAACGAAATCTTTAACAAGATCCCGAAGGCATGCGCTAGACTTAGGCCTGCAGCTCCTCCGAAGCCCATTTCATGGTCTTTGGACAAGGTCCTACATTATGCTTCATCAGTGAACAATGAAGATTGTTCTCTCAAAGATCTAACCCGGAAGGTTATTTTCCTGTTCGCTATACCCTCAGGGGCTAGAGTTAGTAAAATAGTAGCATTGTCAAGAGATGAGGGCCCCATTCAGTTCACAGAAGGGGGAGAACTGTATCTCTTTCCTGATCCAGCTACTCTCGCTAAGAACGATCTACCCACTATGAGATGGGGTCCCTGGAGAATCTGCCCTTTGAAGGAAAATGTCTCTCTATGTCCAGTAGAGTGTCTAAAGGTCTCTCTTCGTAGAACTTCAGACTTCAGGGGAGGACAGCTCTTCAAAGGAGAAACCTCGGGATCAAACTTATCCCTAAAACAACTGAGGGCGAAGCTCACCTACTTCATTCGCAGAGCGGATCCTGACATTACACCTGCAGGTCATGATCCGAGGAAAATTGCTTCATCACTAAATTTTTTTCAGTATATGGACTTTGAGCGTCTTCGCTCATATACTGGATGGAAATCATCTAGAGTGTTCTACAAATACTATGCTAAGCAAGTCCATGAACTGAAGCATTATGTGGTGGCGGCAGGTAGTGTATTAAAACCTGTCGTCTAAGTACTGCGATGAACAGTTAATTGATTGGGACTATCAATTAGGGTGAAAATGTATTGACACTCCCAGTGCGATAACTTTTAAGTGAGTGTCACCATGGTGACACTAAGACTGTTCAAAATCTTAGGTGTGGAATTATACATATAACACTTGTGCCGTGTGTACATAGTACACAGTGTTGATAGTATACAATGCTTACAGAAAATTTATTGGAAAATTTATCAAAGTTTTCAGTTTTAGATTGGCACTCATCATTTCTTCCCTTTCAAGGAGGAAAAAATATTTTCTGTATACGTTGCAAGTATAATTCCTTTAACATGTTATGTTTGTTACACTCGTTTTCCAATTAGTCATTTATTCGAAATAAATGTCTATTAGAATGTAATTGCGTCCTATTTCACCCTGTAATTTGCACATTAAATATGCCAGAGTTCTCTTACTTATTTATCTAAGTAAACCTCATATCATTGTATGCCTACAAACAATACACAAATCTCACGGTTTGTATATATTGTTGGAACAATATATACAAACCGTGAGATTGTATATCTGGTGGATACTTATGTTTGTTCATACAATATATGCTAACCTTGAGGCCCCTTTTCTACTGACTAGTATGACTCTTCCCTGCAGGGGGCAGGAAGCACTAACATTGTCTATGATTAGTGGTAATGACGGATAGCAGTAACGTCATTTGTCTCAATGGTCCAGATGACCATAGAAAAATTGTCCCAAGGTTAGGGCACCTATGAAAATCCACAGATACAGTACTTTCTAGTAATTCTCTGGTAAACTTCTATCAGGACGACATGGCCTGAGCCCAAAAAACGAGTTTTGAGAGAAGCGAAAAATCTAATTTTCGGTGATATAGCCATGGGGTCCTGATGGATCCGCCCTCCTTTTCTATAGAAAAGGCCTTCGCAGGATCCCTCCCGAAACTACTATATCTGTAGCACAATGCTCATCTTGGAAATGGCGCCATCTAGATACTCAATAGTAGTATGGGAGGAAGGGTAACCTTGATCACGGCTCCCCTTCTAATTTGCCACTCTTCCCCCTCGAGGCGAAAACGCTATTCGTGGTGAATATCTCTATATGTCGTATCAAGATATACGTCCGCTGATTTATGCGAAATCCTTAAGAGAAATTTTAAGGATATTCGTGCCAAGAGTTAGAATTCTGGAGACCTAGAGGTAAATTCTCTGGGAATATCACTGTAGTTCAAATATCCCTTGGAAGCTACTGATAGGAACCTTCCATCAGGACGACATGGCTATCTAAACCAAAAATAGATTTTTCTCTTCGCTCAAAATCCATTGTATCCTCTACCCGTCTAGCCTCCATTTCCTTCTGTCTTCTCTCTCTTCCTTCTCCCTGCCTTGCTTCCATTTCTTCCCGTCTTCTCTCTCTTTCTCCTCATTTTGCCATCATCTTCAACCTAATGAAATTCTCTTCGCTGCAATATGTCAAATATCAACCTCTACATCCCCTTCTGCTGTCACGCCTTCAGTTCAAAGGTTGCTTGATCCTTGCTTCGTTAAGAATTCTTCCTCAGCTTCGCCCACCAGTTCACGAGCGGTCACAATATTCTCTTCCGACAACTTCCAAAAGTTTATCAATGCTTCTAAGGCTAGACACATTATTTGGGCCTTGATCATCCCGCTCGTTGCATGGCCACCACATGCCATCAAGAGCCACTGAGCTTTAGTTATATTAGCTTCTGACAGTTCCTGAACATTTGGGTTATTCAAAAACTGTTGGATATTAAACTGTGGCATCATGTGATTTTACAAGAATTAATGCCTCTACAAAAAATAATATACTAACAATACTCAAAATCCCATCAACACTGTACTATTGAAAAACCTTCAATCAAAACACGGCCATGTTATCACTAATATTTAAAACAGACTCACTAGATCCCAAGGGTCTGGGTACCAAAATTTATTATATGATATGACTCCCTGGTCTAGACACTAAAAATATGTTACACTATGGCCTGTAACTGGGAATCAAATACCAACGGGTGTGCTCCCTGTACCACCACACTATGGTTATAACCTGAGTCGTGCAATATCCTAACCAGTGTTTCCTCACTCCCGTATATTGATGCTAACATACCTTCATAAATATATGGTTTAAAGGCATCCATGCTGTTTGCGTTTGTCCCATTTGTTGTGTAAACTTTGATTGGTTCATTTTCCCTTTCGTCCTTTCCCGATTGCTTCTTAGTCTTCACATTATTTGAAGTCGAATTATCTTTGATTGCTTGGGCGACTGCTTTCAGTTTATTCGACCAACATTCCTTACTGATATGGCCTTTCTTGCTAAACTAAAAACAGACAATATTAACCTTCTGCATGTCTTTCACGATACTTGAAGGAGCTTATTTCAACATTTGTTGCTTTGGCTTGATAAAATTCTGCTTAGGGACAGTACCAATGATACTTCCGCTGTAACTGTTGAACTTGTTCCCGTAGTTATTTCCGAACTGGTTTCAATGGTTCAGCAAATACTAGACACTGGGTCAGAACGACGGATGAAACTTCGTGCGTGAGGAGGGTTTACGACTGATCATATTATAATCTCTACTCAGCGAAGTGCCTTTATCAAGTTTCTTTACCTCTCTCTTTCTCAAGTATGTTTGAATCAGTTAAGGAATGCCTCGTAGATACTTCTCTGGTATTGTCAATTCTTCTAAAGCTGCTAACTGCATTACGTTAGTAGCCTATGTCAATCTCTTAAAACATCTTTGTACCTGATAAGAGTAATCTAAGAAAATCCTTTCCTCCTCTATCCAAAAACTCCGGATATATTCTTTATAATATTCAGGGGTCATCCGGTACACCTGCAGCACTCTCCTCTTTACTTCTTGATACTCCTTTCTCTGGTTCAGAGATAAGGATAAATAAGCACTGCGACCTTTCCAAAAGAGTACACTGTGCACTAATAAAATCCATTTATCTTCTGGCCATTCCACCATTGACACGACTGCTTCAAAATGATCGAAGAACTCATCAGGAGCTTGTGCGAATTTCTGGATCAACACCTGTGCATTTGCCATATCAAACATTTGTGCTGTCACCCTTGCACAAGCATTCAACAGTTCCAATTCCCTCAAATATCATATATCCTCTGCCCGTATTACCTCCATTTCTTTCTGTCCTCTCTCGCTTCCTTCTTCTCGCCTTGCTTCCATTTCTTCCCGTCTTCTCTCTCTTTCTCCTCGTTCTGCCATCATCTTCAACCTAATGAAATTCTCTTCCGCTGCAATATGTCAAATCTCAGCATCTACATCCCCTTCTGCTGTCACGCCTTCAGTTCCTAGGCCGCTTGATCCTTGCTTCGTTAAGAATTCTTCCTCAGCTTCCCCCAACAGTTCACGAGTGGCAACAATATTCTCTTTCAACAACTTCCCCGAGTTTATCAATGCTTCTAAGGCTAGACACATTATTTGGGCCTTAATCATCCCACTCGTTGCTCGGCCACCACATGCCATTAAGAGCCACTGAGCTTCAGTTATATTAGCTCATGACAATTCCTGAACACTTGGGTTATTCAAAAACTCTTTGATATCAAAATGTGGCATAATGGGATTTTACAAGAATTAATGCCTCTACAAAAAATATTATACTAACAATACTCAAAATCCTATCAACAATGTACTATTAAAAAACCTTTAATCAAAACACGGTCATGTTATCACCAATATTTAAAACAGACTCACTAGATCCCAAGGGTCTGGGTACCAAAATATATTATATGATATGACTCCCTGGTCTGGACACTAAAAATATATTATACTATGGGCTGTAACCGGGAACCCAATACCAACGGGTGTGTTCCCTGTATCACCACACTATAGTTGCAACCTGTGTCGCGCAATATCCTGACCAGGGTTCGCTCACTCCCCTCTATTGCTGTTAACATACCTTCATAAACATATGGTTTAAAGGCACCCACGCTGTTTGCGTTTGTCATGTTCGCTGTGTAAACGTTGGGTGGTTCATTATCGCTTTCGTCCTTTTCTGATTGCTTTTTAGTCGTCACATTCGGTAAAGTTGAATTATCTTTGTTCGCTATGGCGACTGCTTTCAGTTGGTTCGACCAACATTCCTTACTGATATGGCCTTTCTTGCTACACTAAAAACAGACAATATCAACCTTCTGCATGTCTTTCACAATACTTGAGGGAGCTTAATTCAACGTTTGTTTGTGTTACCATAGCATTCTGCTTGGGGACAGTACCAGTGATAGTTCCGCTGTAACTGTTGAACTTGTTCCCATAGTTATTTCCGAACTGGTTTCCATGGTTCAGCAAATACTAGACACTGGGTCAGAATGACGATTGAAACTTCGAGCCTGAGGAGGGTTTACGACTGATAATATTATAATCTTCACTCAGAGAAGTGCCTTTATCAAGTTTCATTACCTCTCTCTTTCTCAAGTATGTTTGAATCAGTTATGGAATGCCTCATAGATACTTCTCTAGTATTATCAATTCTTCTAAAGCAGCTGTCTGCATTACGTTAGTAGCCTCTGTCCATCTCTTAACATCTTCGTTCCTGATAAGCGTAATCTAGGAAGGTAATTTCCTCTTCCTTCCAAAAATTCTGGAGATTTTCTTGATAATATTCAGGGGTCATCCGGTACACCTGCAGCACTCTCCTCTTTACTTCTTGATACTCCTTTCTCTGGTTCAGAGATGAGGATAAATAAGCACTGAGACCTTTCCCACAGAGTACACTCTGCACTATTTAAGTCCATTTATCTTCTGACTATTCCATCATCGACAGGACTGTTTCAAAATGACCGAAGAACTCATCAGGAGCTTGTGCGAATTTCTGGATCAACACCTGTGCATTTGCCATATCAAACATCTGAGCTGTCACCCTTGCACAAGCATTCATCAGTTCCAATTCCCTCAAATATCGTATATACTCTGCCTGACTTGCCTCCATTTCTTTCCGTCTTCTCTCTCTTCCTTCTTCTCGCCTTGCATCCATTTCTTCCCGTCATCTCTCTCTTTCTCCTCGTTCTGCCATCATCTTCAACCTTATGAAATTCTCTTCCGCTGCAATATGTCAAATCTCAGTATCTACACCCCCTTCTGCTGTCACGCCTTCAGTTCCTAGGTCACTTGATCCTTACTTCGCTAAGAATTCTTCCTCAGCTTCCCCCACCAGTTCACGAGCGGCCACAATATTCTCCTTCAACAACTTCCCCGAGTTTATCAATGCTTCTAAGGCTAGACACATTATTTGGGCCTTGATCATCCCACTCGTTGCATGGCCAACACTTGCCATCAAGAGCCACTGAGCTTTAGTTATATTAGCTTCTGAGAACTCCTGAACACTTGGGTTATTCAAAAACTCTAGGATATTAAACTGTGGCATCATGTGATTTTACAAGAAATAATACCTCTACAAAAAATAATACATTAACAATACTCAAAATCCCATCAACACTGTACTATTAAAAAGCCTTTAATCAAAACACGGTCATGTTATCACCAATATCTAAAACAGACTCACTAGATCCAAAGGGTCTAGGTACCAAAATATATTATATGATAGACTCCCTGGTCTGGACACTAAAGATATATTATACTATGGGTTGTAACCGGGATCCCAATACCAACGGGTGTGTTCCTCATACCACCACACAATGGATGCAACCTGTGTCGCACAATATCCTGACCAGGGTTCGCTCACTCCCGTCTATTGATGCTAATATACCTTCATAAATATATGGTTTAAAGGCATCCATGCTGTTTGCGTTTGTCATGTTCGTTGTGTAAACGTTGGGTGGTTCATTTTCCCTTTCGTCCTTTCCCGATTGCTTCATAGTATTCACATTCGGTAAAGTTGAATTATCTTTGATCGCTTTGGTGACTGCTTTCATTTGGTTCGACCAACATTCCTTACTGATATGGCCTTTCTTGCTACACTAAAAACAGACAATATCAACCTACTGCATGTCTTTCACAATAGTTGAGAGAGCTTAATTGAACGTTTGTTGCTGTGGTACCATAGCATTATGATTAGGGACAGTACCAGTGATACTTCCGCTGTAACTGTTGAACTTGTTCACGTAATTATTTCCGAACTGGTCTCCATGGTTCAGCAAATACTAGACACTGGGTCAGAACAACGGTTGAAACTTTGCGGCTGAGGAGGGTTTACGACTGGTAATATTATAATCTTCACTCAGTAAAGTGCCTTTATCAAGTTTCTTTACCTCTCTCCTTCTCAAGTATGTTTGAATCAGTTAAGATATGCCTCGTAGATACTTCTCTAGTATTATCAATTCTTCTAAAGCAGCTATCTGCATTACGTTAGTAGCTTCTGTATATCGCTTAACATCTTTGTACCTGATAAGCGTAATCTAGGAAAGTCATTTCCTCGTCCTTCCAAAAACTTCGGAGATTTTCTTTATAATATTCAGGTGTCATCTGGTACACCTGCAGCACTCTCCTCTTTACTTCTTGATACTCCTTTCTCTGGTTCAGAGATAAAGATAAATAAGCACTGCAACCTTTCCCAAAGAGTACACTCTGCACTATTAAAGTTCATTTATTTCCTGACCATTCCATCATCAACAGGACTGTTTCAAAATGATCGAAGAACGCATCATAGCTTCTGCTAATTTCTGGATCAACACCTGAGCATTTGCCATATCAAACATCTGAGCTGTCACCCTTGCACAAGCATTTATCAGTTCCAGTTCCCTCAAATATCGTATATCCTCTGCCTGACTTGCCTCCATTTCTTTCCGTCTTCTCTCTCTTCCTTCTTCTAGCCTTGCTTCCATTTCTTCCCGTCTTCTCTCTCTTTCTCCTCGTTCTACCAACATCTTCAACCTAATGAAATTTTCTTCCGCTACAATATGTCAAATCTCAGCATCTACATCCCCTGCTGCTGTCATGCATTCAGTTCCTAGGCCGCTTGATCCTTACTTCGCTAAGAATTCTTCTTCAGCTTCCCCCAACAGTTCACGAGCGGCCACAATATTCTCTTTCAACCACTTTCCTGCATTTATCAATGCTTCTAAGGCTAGACACATTATTTGGGCCTTGGTCATCCCACTCGTTGCATGGCCACTACATGCCATTAAGAGCCACTGAGCTTTAGTTATATTAGCTCTTGACAATTCCTGAACACTTGGGTTTTTCAAAAACTCTTGGATATCAAAATGTGGCATCATGTGATTTTAAAAGAATTAATTAATGTCTCTTCAAAGAATAATATACTAAAAATACTCAAAATCCTATCAACAATGTACTATTAAAAGCCATTTAATCAAAACACGGTCATGTTATCACCAATATTTAAAACAGACTCACTAGATCCCAAGGGTCTGGGTACCAAAATATATTATATGATATGACTCCCTGGTCTGGACACTAAAAATATATTATACTCTGGGCTGTAACCGGGAACCTAATACCAACGGGTGTGTTCCCCTACCACCAAACTATGGTTACAACCTTTCTCGAACACTATCCTGACCAGGGTTCGCTCACTCCCGTCTATTGCTGCTAACATACCTTCATAAATATATGGTTTAAAGGCATCCATGCTGTTTGCGTTCGTCCTGTTCGCTGTGTAAACGTTGGGTGGTTCATTTTCCCTTTCGTCCTTTCCCGATTACTTCATAGTCTTCACATTCTGTGAAGTCCAATTATCTTTGATCACTTTAGTCTAGTTGGTAGAGGGGGTCTGCGTGCACCCCCCGGAAATCAATTTCTAATTGATGTCTTCCTATGGGGAAAAATGTGTAGAAAACAGTTTGCTATGTTAAAAATTTGAAATATTGTCCCACGTGCCTATTTTATGCAAATTAAGCCGCCATTACATGAAAATACTAAAATCGCTATAACTCCGCCAATGCAACAGATAACTGCAAAAATAAGGTAGTCTAGACCCAGGTTTTGAGGGTCTAGCATCAATATAAGACCAGTCTCATAGTGACCACATGTGTTCCTGACATGTAAGATATGCAAATTAGTGCCGCCATTACTGAAAAACCTATTTTTACCATATCTTTGCAAATGTTATAGCAATCGTGAAGAACGTGTTGTCTGTACCCTTGTTTTATGGGTTGATGTTTATTATTAGACTATATTTGAATGTGCCTTTTGCTTATTTGTTTTATTATAATGAGATATAGTCAGGTAATGAGAGATTCTGAGGGTACTTACCAATTAGTGTTTATTAAGCAGTGAAATATTTTTTATCATTTCATCATAGGTGGCAACACTTTACTGAATAGGAGAGGATGTGATTCATTGAATCCGTGTCATTTATATTGGATGAAGCAGTGTGTTTTTCAGCAATTTATGAATCATTCTAGGTTTATCTTTTCTAGGTTTATCATAATTTAGTCTGCTTATAGTCAGATAGGTAAAAGGTGTTTATATAATCTCTAAAGCTCTATTTGATAAGACAATTAATGCAATTACTTGCATGACTTAGTGTCATTGGTAGTAATATTTCAAAACACTTCATCATGTTGGTTATAGGCCTATACTTCTCATTTCAGAGTAATAGTTTTGGTATAAGTTCGCCATCATGCCAAAGCGAAGGAATGCTGAATCTGCCAGCACTGAACGCACCAGCCTGAGCAAAAAGCCTGCTTCACCTGCACCTGTATGCATGCTTCATGTGTTATCCATCTCTGATCATGGGCCTTTTACCCCACTCAGTAGAATCAAAGGAACTGCATTTGATAAACTAAAGCACCTTCATGAAATCCGGGACCTGCGGCTCTGTCAGCCACATGCATCTCCCTATCGTATGCAGTCTGTATGTGACCAGATTCCTGAGACTGTCCCCGAGGACCTTGAAAATAATGGGTATCACCGTCAGTGTTATCAGCGGTTCTCTGGCAATCTGCATCTTATAGAAAATAAGACAACTGAGGAACCACAGGCATCCACCTCGCTATTGCATTCACCTCGTAGACATTCAACTGGACCTGTCTTTTCAGAGGAGTGCATTTTTTGTGAGAAAGTAGAGATCAAAGGTGCTGATCGAAAAACTGTACGACCTGTCCATTTCTCATCTTGGAGAAACAAGGAAAATGCATGGGAACAAATTGAATCGAGAGCTGAAAAAATGGGCATGTTTCGGCTTCATAGACGTGTGAAAAATGTAGACCTCTTTGCTGTAGAAGCAAAACATCACCCATCATGTTTGAGATCATTCCACACCGCATTTGCTAACTTTGAACGCGGGGTTAACAGAGCAAATGACCCAAAGCGTACTGAACACGCGAAGATTTCGGCCGCTTATGAGAAGGCACTGAATTTTGTACGGGAGCACATTCGAACTCATGTCATCCAACGGAATGAAGTCCTGCGTCTAACATCATTGCGCTTGCTCTATATTGAAGAACTGAAACGCAATGGGCAGGAGAATGAAAACTACCGCTCAGAGAAACTCCTGAAACGTCTACAAAATGATTCAATCAAGGAGCATGTGTCCTTTCTGAAGGTTGATCATGACAAACTTGATGCAATTTCATTTTGGCTTGTGTACAATTCCAATATTTCGGTTAACGATGCTTTAGCACAAGCTTACACGCTTGGTAGCAAAGACAAATACCAAAACGCTGCTCTGCTTCTTTGCAGTAATATTCTACAGGCTTACAAAGACTCCAAAGTCCTCCCATGGCCGCCAACATTAGATGATATGGACCTCAGCTGTGATGATCTACTACCATCTGATCTCATTCGTTTTCTAAGCATGGTGATGTCAGGAAAAGAAGACATAGATACAAGTGAAAAGATGAAGCGACTGGTATTCTCCATTGGGCAAGACATTTGCCGTGCAGTGTCAGATGGAAAATGGAAATTACCAAAGCACATGCTACTGTGTGTGACCGTTCGACACTTGTTTCGTAGCAAGCAGCTCACCAAGATATTGCACCGACTTGGTCACTCCGAGACATATGATTTTGGTTTAGAGATGGAAACTGCACTGGCCAAGGTCCTGGATGAGGTATCAACCTATCTCACACCCCAGATTGTGACAGGAGAGGGCAACATGGTATTTCATTGTGAGTGGGACAACCTCAACAAAACTACAACGAATGTTCATGGCAGCAATATTGTCACCAGTGCTGGGGGAATCATGGTAAAGGAGGTCAAGCCCGGGATCCAAAATTCAAATGTCCGAATGCTTCCAATGATGGATAAATCCAAACAGCGTTGCTTGAAAGTTGATACACCAGAAACCCTCCCACCCCTGCACTTCACTCGTATTGGACCAGTGTTTCCAGATGGCTCTTCATTCACACCACCTGTTAAAAATGAAACAGTTTATACTACCAAGAAAGAAGAGTACTACGTCTGGCTCTTCAGCAGGTATATTGGAAGCAGTGGTGAACAGCCTGTGCCTGGACTAGGGGGGTTCATCTCTGCAACTGGAACTCCGCCACCAAGGAAATCAACTGTTGACTACTTTACACCTATTCATCAACCAATAACTGACAACACAGTCGTTCGTGAGCTACTGAAGCGGTCTGAGGCAGCCACAGCCGAGGTGGGTCAGAAATGGGTCCTCAATACATTTGACCTTGGCGTTTGTATGAAGGCACTCCCCATTATTTGGCGTTGGCCAGAAGAGTTTGCCAAACATGTTGTAATGATTGGCCCCTTTCACACATCCATGAACTTCATCGGCATGCTCACAGGCCACAAAATGAAGGGTTCAGGATACACTGAGATTCTCTTAGAGGCACAGCTTGTGACAAGTGGATCCATAAAAGGTGTTCTTAGCGGAAAAGCATATGCCAAGTCCCTGTTTTGCATTAAAACTGTTTGCGAAGCAATGGAAAGGCTGTTGATTGAACAGTTTGCTGAGGAAGAGAACACATTGATGATTGACAATCCTTCCACACTACTGGAGATTATCGAGTCATGCAACCGGGAGAACCTTGAGGACGCACTCAAAGATGACTCCACCATGAACCTTATCAGAAAGTATCAAGCCTACGAGGACAAAGTACGCCAGGGCCACTTGGGAAAGACTGCTACTTTCTGGATGTCCTTTGTTGATCAATGTCATCTCGTCTTCATGCTGCTTTACTCCGTTAAAACCAACAACCTTCAGCTGTTCCACTTCTGTAATGGAGAGATGGCACCACTCTTCTTTGCATTTGATGGGCAGAACTATTCAAGGTTTGTTGAACATGTATTTCATCTCCTTGTTTCTTTGATAACTATAGAATGCCGAAATATACAAGTTGACTTATACAACCAAATACAGTGTCAGCATAAACACAAACACAAACATGTTCCCACAAGTCTCTGTCTCCCTATTTTACAGGTACCTTGTTTGGTTGGAAGTCTATCTAACAAACATGGAGAAGATACACCCAGGGGCAAAAGACCTACTAACCAAGGGTGGACTCGCGGTGGCAAGATCGATGATACCTGGGGCACTCAGTGCAGTTGACAAAACTATGGAGGAAACATTCATGCGGTTCGCCAAATCATCAGGTATAGTACCTGGTTCATTGAATGGCATAGACAATTATCATATTGATACATGTACACAGATGAAAACTTGGTTTTATACTTTTCAGGTGGCTTTGCTGGACTGTACAGTCAATTTGGGGCATACCAGAGGTGGTGTCGCACAACTTCCACGCGGGCCCAGTTTCATGAAAAGACCCTTGAAATGGCTGGCCTTCTTGACGATCCTGACTGCCCAAGGGCTGGGAGGCATCGCGAGCTTGAGAAGGCAGAGATAAAGAAGAGTGAGAAAGCTGTTCAAAGAGTCATCACTGCTGTCAGAAACTTCACGAATCCATTCACAATCCCAGATAAGGACAGGCTCTACTCCTTAGCCTCTGGTTCTCCTACATCCAAGGATGTTGAGAGGGATGTGCTGGAAGCTGACGCTGTAGGAAAAGCTGCAAAGGCTGACTTTATTACACGTTTGCAGAGCGGCCACCAAGGAAGCTTCTTCGACCCAATCAAAAGGAAGAAACTCAAGACCATGGAGGCATGCAACAAGAAGATCAAGCTCACATCATCGCAAGGAAAGGTAAGTTTATATTTCATTGAGCAAGTTATGTATTGTTAAGGGACTTTTGTACAATCTGTATTACAATATAAAATTATAATATATATTGTTATTTCAGGTCATACAGTATCAGGAGCAAAGCAATGTTGCATTCCTTCTCCTTGTGAAGTCACAGTGCCTAGATGAACCAATTGACTTGGATGAACTCATGAAGTACAGCCTGATGCCAGTGCCTCCAAGTATTGGAACATCAGATGGATTTTTTGCGAAGACCAACAAAGCCACCATTCTGCACTACCTGATGGAAGAGTTCAACCAAGATGAGCTGCCTTATCCAAAGGATGCCCTATTCATCCAGGATGGAATGGCACTTCTCCATGTCCTTTCTAACTTGCCCCCGACCTGTGGGGAGATCTGCCTTCAGATACTTGACCAGATGATTGCCAAAAAACATTTCTTGTTCTCAACTGACAGCTATTTTCCGGGATCCATCAAAGCTCAGGAAAGACTTCGACGTGGCAGCTCAGAGAGGATCATTCTTGCCGGACCAGCAACAAGAAAGCCATACGACTTCAAGGTGTTCCTTGCAAATGACGACAACAAGAAGCAGCTCTGTCAACTCATGCTGCAGGTATGGAGTGGCCAACAGGCGGCATCTAGACTGGAGAGAACCGAGATGGCAGTACTGATTGTCGAGGGGAGAGCTCATCAGTTCGTTTCCAAAGAAGGCAAGGTATGTGAAATTGCACCTTTATTTTTAGGATGACTACATTCATTTACATGTTAATCCAAAATATGCTCAATGACCTTTTTTGTTTCAGGTCGAGGTGCTTGAGATGCCCACTATATACAGTAACCAGGAAGAGACAGATACGAGAGTGGTGTTGTACCTACATCATGCTGCTGCTCTTGGTTACAAGAATGCTGTGGTTAGAACCCCTGACACGGATATCTTCGTGATTCTACTCTACCATGCCCATGCTATCAAACTGACTGTGTACCTTGATACAGGATCAGGAAAGCAACGTCAGCTCATCAATGTATCTGAGCTTGCACAATCATTAGGGGAGGACTACTGTGCTACCCTTCTTGGCTTCTATGTCTTCACTGGGGAGGATTGTACCAGTGCTTTCAAAGGAAAAGGGAAGGTCGGTCCACTAAAAAAGCTTGAGAAGAACCCGAGATTCCACAAGGTGTTCAGAGAACTTGGGAATGACTGGAGCATAAATGGCCTAATGTTGAACCAGTTAGAACAATTCACTTGCTTGATGTACAGCCAAAGTCGTGATTTGTCTGTGGATGCCGTCCGATCTAAGATGCTTCGAAAGATGGTAGGAGAAAATGAAAAATTAACATTGAAATCTAAGGTGGACTTTGCTCGCCTCCCTCCATGTCTTTCAGCATTGAAGCCCCATGTCCAGCGTGTGAACCACCGGGTTTGTTTGTACAAACGAGCTAACGAACCCATTTGTGAAAAGCCAAACCCCTACGACGAGGGCCAGGGATGGATAAAGACAGAAGAAGGCATGCTGGAACCATTGTGGTCATGTGGTCCAGTACTACCTACCTCACTAGTTGATCTCCTTGAAACTATTGATGATCAGGAGGAAGCAGAAGATAATTGCGAAGACGAAGAAACAGATTCATTTGACTTCGACAGCGATGAAAGCGATGACGATTGAAGCTTGTGATGACAGGGAACATTTAGATGATTTCCAGAAGCATCTATATCTTAATTTTTTTTTCTTCTTAATGTGCAAATGACACTTGTGATGAAAAAACGACTGGTCTTATGATGTTCTTTCACCCTTAAAATACGAGTACAGGCAACACGTTCTTCACGATTGCTATAACATTTGCAAAGATATGGTAAAAATAGGTTTTTCAGTAATGGCGGCACTAATTTGCATATCTTACATGTCAGGAACACATGTGGTCACTATGAGACTGGTCTTATATTGATGCTAGACCCTCAAAACCTGGGTCTAGACACCTTATTTTTGCAGTTATCTGTTGTATTGGCGGAGTTATAGCGATTTTAGTATTTTCATGTAATGGCGGCTTAATTTGCATAAAAAAGGCACGTGGGACAATATTTCAAATTTTTAACATAGCAAACCGTTTTCTACACATTTTTCCCCATAGGAAGACACCAATTAGAAATTGATTTCCGGGGGGTGCACGCAGACCCCCTCTACCAACTGTACTAGGGAACTGCTTTCAGTTGGCTCGACCAACATTCCTTACTGACATGGCCTTTCTTACTACACTAAAAACAGACAATATCATCCTTCTGCATGTCTTTCACAATACTTGAAGGAGCTTAATTCAACGTTTGTTGCTGTGGTACTATAGCATTCTGGCTAGGCACAGTACCAGTGATACGTCCGTTGTAACTGTTGAACTGGTTCCCGTAGTTATTTCCGAATTGGTTTCAATGGTTCAGCAAATACTAGAAACTGGGTCAGAACAACGGTTGAAACTTCGTGTCTGAGGAGGGTTTACGACTGATCATATTATAATCTTCACTCAGCGAAGTGCCTTTATCAAGTTTCTTTACCTCTCTCTTTCTCAAGTATGTTTGAATCAGATAAGGAATGCCTCGTAGATACTTCTCTAGTATTATCAATTCTTCTAAAGCAGCTATCTGCATTACGTTAGTAGCCTCTGTCTATCTCTTAAAACATTTTTGTACCTGATAAGCGTAATCTAGGAAAGTCCTTTCCTTGTCCTTCCAAAAACTCCGGAGATTTTTTTTATAAGATTCTGGGGTCATCTGGTACACTTGCAGCACTTTGCTCTTTACTTCCTGATACTCCTTTCTCTGGATCAGAGATAAGGATAAATAAGCACTGCAACCTTTCCCAAAAAGTACACTCTGCACTGTTAAAGTCCATTTATCTTCTGGCCACTCCATCATCGACAGGACTGTTTCAAAATGATCGAAGAACTCATCTGGAGCTTCTGCGAATTTCTGGATCAACATCTGTGCATTTGCCATATCAAACATCTGAGCTGTCACTCTTGCACAAGCATTCATCACTTCCAATTCCCTCAAATATCGTATATCCTCTGCCCGTATTGCCTCCATTTCTTTCCGTCATCTCTCTTTTCATTCTTCTCACCTTGCTCCCATTTCTCCCCGTCTTCTCTCTCTTTCTCCTCTTTCTGCCATCATCTTCAACCTAATGAAATTCTCTTGCGCTGCAATATGTAAAATCTCAGCCTCTACATCCCCTTCTGCTGTCACGCCTTCAGTTCCTACGCCGCTTGACCCTTGCTTCGCTAAGAATTCTTCCTTACCCTCCTCCAACAGTTCACGAGCGGCCCCAATATTTTCTTCCGACAACCTCCCGGAGTTTAACAATGCTTCTAAGGCTAGACACATTATTTGGGCCTTGATCATTGCACTTGTTTCATGGCCACCACATGCCA
>NC_090726.1:123950889-123958389 GCF_036898095.1 Palaemon carinicauda | reverse complement strand
TATTAAATTTTAGAAAACTTTTGTAACTTTGTCTTGTCACAGATATTGAATTTTGTCTCGTTGATTGACAGCTTTCTTTTGTTTTTTTAGGATTCGAGGTATTCGAAGTGTAGGGGGATTTGGTAACCAGTGCCTAGGGTACCAAACATCTGGGCGGCTTCGTTGTCTTCCTGGGAATGTAATAGTTCAAGATAGCTTTTTACCTTGCTGAAAGTGTTGCTTCAGATTCTCCTAATAAATGCTTGAATTTTTTGCATTCGTATTTTTTTACATCTCTCTATTATTTTCGAATATGGCGACCGTGGCAGGATTGATGAATTTGTTCAGTTTTCCGCCCAGATGTTTTTGCGTAAGTTAGGGATGAAAGTGAATATTTCGATATTTTTTAGCTTATTACATTTTTTGAGCGATTTTTGGCTCGGGTCGTTTTCAGTGTCGTGATATTTTTGGTATTAGACCTTTATTTCCAATTAATTTTGTTCGATTTTTCTTTTCACAATGTCTAGTCAACTTAAAGTGCTTGTTAATTCTCGTAAGTATATACGAAAGTGTATTACCGAGAATCACCTTAACATTTTTACGTTTCCTTCTATGTCTTTAGCAGAAAAGGGTAAATTAAAGTTGCAGTTTGAGAATTGGATGCACAGGTTGGAGGATTTAGATAAACAGATTTTATCACTGAAATATGAACAGTGGAGTACAGAGGAGGAGGAAGCAAAGTCTGAGCAAGAGTTACAGATGTGTCATAATTATGAAGACAAGCTTTTAGAATGTTTATTGGCTGTTGATTCTTCGAATGGTAAGTCATCTGTGCCATCTACTAGTGATCAAAGTGCAGCTCGTAGTTTGCTCAAGAGTCCAGTTGCTCCCCTTCCTACGTATGGTAGCTCTGAGGATGAAGACTTGGATAGGTTTCTTTGTGAATTTGAAGACACTATTAGTAAATTTAACTATCCAGAGTATGACAAACTGCTTTTGTTGAAACAACAGATTACTGGTAGGGCACTCATTTTATTAAACTCTTTAGAGGCTGATAAGCGAGGTTATTCTTTTGCCAAGGACTTGTTAATTAAAGCTTTT
The DNA here is from genome assembly GCF_036898095.1 of Palaemon carinicauda. Classification (NCBI taxonomy): domain Eukaryota; kingdom Metazoa; phylum Arthropoda; class Malacostraca; order Decapoda; family Palaemonidae; genus Palaemon; species Palaemon carinicauda. Next base: position 123,957,309 of record NC_090726.1, on the reverse strand, counting down.
GCATCGAGTGATACTCAGAAATTCAATATTCTGAAACAATTGTCGGAACTTAGGCTTAATGATAGTGCTGACCCGTATGATTTCATTTCCAGAGTTCGTTTAATTGTTGAAAGGGTACGAAAGCTACAGATTGATATTGACTCAGTGCTTCAATATTTCATTTGGGAAGGAATGAATATATCCTTTAGGAATCACTTTATCCAAATTACTAATAATCATAAACCAAAATTGAGTGATATTCTAGAAAATTATTTTGAAGCTACTGAGCGGTATTTGGCAAGCCAAAGGCAGGGAAAACCCAATCGCAAGAATGTGGCCCCAAAGGAAACTAATCAAATTTCTGCTGACAATGCCGCTTCTGCTATGGCCATTAATATAAAACCTGAAACAGGTAAGTCAAAAACCTTCAAGCCTTGCAGCATTTGTACTAAACTTGATGGCACTGAAGCAAATCATCCAATTTTTAAGTGTACAAAATATTGTTCACCCAGTTCTAAGCTTGATAAACTTGAAAACCTACGAGGCTGCATTAAGTGTTCAAATTTGAATCATGAGAGTAACGCTTGTAGGTATAGATTTCATAGTCGCTGTAAACACTGTGGAGATTGGCATTTTAATTTTTTGTGTCTGAAATTGGATGATAATGTTAAACAGGATGTTAAGTCTTTTCAGTCTAGCTCAAAAAGTGAAAAGAGTATGCATAAAAAGGATGAAAAATCTCGTAAGCAAACCAATAGTAGTGTTGTTAATGTAACTGAAGCTTTTCAGGTAGACTCTGATGTAGAATCCATTTTACCTACATTTACATGTAATATTGAGGGTAAACTGTTGATTAGAGGCCTTAAAGATAGTGGCTGTCAATCTAATTTTATTTCCAGTACAGTGGCTGAAAACCTGAACCTTAAGGTGATCAGGGATAATGTATCATTAACTTTGAATGGTATAAATTCTTCTCGGAAATATTTAACCAGGTTGGTAGAAGCCAATGTTGAAATTAATGGGGTTGTTAAAGTAGTTAAGGCTTTATGCATTCCAAGTATAAGTATTTCATTGAAGCTTCCTCAATTGGGTAAAGTTGTACAAGGATTCAAAGACAGAGGTTACATGTTAGCTGATAAGAACCTTTCATGTCATGATAACTTTATTGATAATGTCGACTTCATTCTAGGGTCAAAGTCATGCCACTGCTTACCTCAGAATGAGATTTTATTTGGGTTAAATAGAACTTCAGTTTATGCTGAAACCCAGGCAGGGATATTATTGCAGGGTAATACAGACCAACTCCTTCAAGATCTTCCTTATTTACCATATAAAGTTAGTAGTGGTAATATGGCTACAGTTCCAGAGTTCAATATTGATATGAATATTAACAGTTGTCTTTTATCTGACCTTACCATTGAAGAAAGTTTACTCCCTACAGAATTTTTCATATTGGACGAGAAGGGAAACCTTATAGAATCTCAGCTTGAAAAAGCATTAAACCATGTTTTGGAGGAGAATTGTTCCAGGTACACGAACATGAGTAACGGAGGCCCAGAAGCTGAAGATTCAGAGCTTAATAACAAGCTAGTAAAGTATGCCCTTGATAATATGGCAAGAGATGGTGATGGTAGGATTGTAGTCCCTCTTTTGTGGAATTTTAAGGTGGCTCATCTATTGGGTACAAATTATGAGTTGGCTTTAATGGTGTTAAAATCTAATTTGAAGAAACTTCAAAAAGACGAAAATAAATTATCCCTTATGGACAAAGTATTTAAAGACCAGTTAAAGAGTGGAATAATTCAGAGAATTGACAATCTTCCCCAGTTCCTAGAAGAACACCCAAGTCACAGTTTCCTTCCCCACATGGGTGTATTTAAATTGAACAGGGAAACTACTAAATGTAGAGTTGTGTACCTCTCTAATCTTTGCCAAAAGAGTAAGGGTGGGGGACTAACAATTAGTCACAACCAAGCCATTTTTCCAGGCCCTACTTTAAATCAAAAGATTGTAGCAGCATTATTGCATCTGAGGTTTGGATTTAATTTGCTGTGTTTCGATATTTGTCAGGCCTTTAATAATTTATCTTTAAACGACGTGGACAGTAACAGGTTACTTTGTTTATGGTTCCGTGATGTAGAAAAGAAAGACTATACTATTGTAGCTTTTAAGAATGTTAGGCTAAGTTTTGGATTAAGATGTAGTCCAGCACTGCTAATGTTAGCTTTGTATAAGATTTTGATCCTCGATATTGATGATGAAAGTAAGTCTCTGGTCGAACTCAAAAAACTGATATATCAGTTGAGTTATATGGACAACTGTGCCATTGCTTTTGATTCTTCTGCTGAACTTGAATGGGCCTATAAACAGGTTAAAGGTATTTTTGAACCCTACCATTTTAGGTTACAACAGTTCATAACAAATGATTCTAATTTGCAAGAAATCATAGATTCAGAGAATGAGGTTAAGACTGATAGGAACGTAAAGTTGCTTGGTTTAGTGTGGGATCGGGAAAAGGACTGTTTATCCACCAAGCCCATAAATCTTGACATTAAGGCCAATACCAAGAGGGAAGTTTTACGTACTATTGCGTCGCAGTATGATCTTTATAATTTTAATGGCCCTTTACTTAATAGAAGCAGGCTCTTCCTACACAGATTACAATGTGATCAACACTTGAGTTGGGATCAAGCACTGGATAAAGAACGTTCGAGAGAATGGCAAAATATTGCTAAGCAAGCAAATGCTGCTCCTGTCATCAAAGTTCCTAGGTTTGCGGGAAGCAGAGATGACACTTACAAGCTGATAGCTTATTCTGACAGTAGCAAATGTATATTTGGAGTAGTGATATACATACAGTGTATTTCCACAGGTAAGCTAAGTTTTGCTTTTGCAAAAAATCGTATGGTAGGAAAAAACCTTCAATCTAAAAGTATGCCTTCCCTTGAACTACAAAGTATTGCCTTAGCAGTGGAATGTCTCTTAGATTTATACAAAGAATTATCGGGTCCCTCTTGCATTAAACCTATTAAGATTCAGGAATTAAGGGTTTATTCAGATAGCCTTGTAGCTTTATCTTGGATATATTCGCACACTCACAATCTTGATAAACTACAGAAATGTTCTGTGTTTGTGAAAAACAGGTTACACGAGATTAGTGAACTGTGCTTAAAACACCCAGTTATATTTTCGTTTGTATCTGGAGAAGAAAATCCCGGGGATTGTATTACACGTTGTCTCTCTTATAAATCACTAATGAAAACTAACTACCTTACAGGTCCAGACCTTGTAAATGCTCCAAGAATGGAACATAGTAAGGATACTTTGGAGTTTGTGGTACCAGATCCCAAAATGGATATTCAGATACCAGTAAACAGTTTGGGTGCCTACATTAGTAGTAAGGATATAGAAATTGAACATTTTCAGATGACTTCAAGAGTTTCTAGCTTTCATAGATTAATTTTGATTTATCGCAATGTTTTATTGTTTGTCAATAAGCTGAAAATTAAGGTGATGGCTAGGGATCCTGACAAATTTAACCATTTAAAGGCTTTTCGCAGTGATCATAATTTTTTTGCAGAGGCTAGTAGATTGTTGCTGTCCAGGGACCAGGGATGTTATTTTGCTGAAGAACTTGAATATTTTAACTCTAGTGAACGTTTACTTAAGGACGTGCCAAGAATAGTTGGACAACTTAATATTTATATTGACAGAGAAGGACTGTTAAGAGTACGAAGTAAGCTGTCCAGACTTAAAGATGAAGGGAGGTATAGGTTTCCTATTTTGTTGTCTAAGGATAGTACTTTAACTACATTGATTATCAGAGATTATCATGAACGGTTTGCTCATGCAGGTGTGTATTCTGTCTTGTCAGAGATGCGTAAAATGTTTTGGATGTCTAAGTCTTATTCTACAGTTAAAAAGGTGTTGAAGTCTTGTGTTGTGTGTCGACGTTTTAATGAAAGGGCTATCAAGCTTAACCAGAACTCTTACAGAGATTTCAGAATTAATGCACCAGAAATTCCTTTCAGGTATATTTTTATGGATTATATGGGTCCATATTTTGTGCATATTAACAGTCAAAAGGTTAAAGTCTGGTTATTATGTATAACTTGTAATTGGAGTAGGGCAATTAATTTAAAACTTTGCTATGACTTGTCGGTAAAGGAGTTCTTAAGAGCCTTCCAGTTACATTGTTTTGAGTTTGGTTTGCCAGAGTTATGCATTTCTGACATGGGCACTCAACTAGTAGCTGGAGCCAACATCATCATGGACTTTCTAAGGGATCCCGAGGTCAAGCTGTATTTGGAGGAAAATGGAGTCAAACCGATTCAGTTTGAACATTTTTTCAAAGGCCAGAGCCAACTTGGATCGATGGTAGAGACTTGTGTTAAGATGACCAAGAAGCTCGTCTATGGTTCTATAAAAAATAATGTACTGAAGGTAAGGGACTTTGAATTTTTGATTGCTCAGACTGTACATTTAGTGAACAGAAGGCCTATTGCTTTCAAAGAGGCTTTGCGTGGGGAAAATTTAGACGCATCAGTTCCTCAGCCTATTACCCCTGAGAGCTTGATTCGTGGCTATGACCTTACTTCTGTTAATATAATTCCCGATTTACAGAGGATACCAGAGATTGCAGATGATCCCACCTATACTCTTAACAAGTCAAGCAAAATTAAAAACTGCTTTTCTCATTTGAGAAAGGTTAGGAATAATCTTGTGGATTTGTATCATTCGGAGTTCCTGGCTACATTAACTCAGCAAGCTGTTGACAAAAAGAACAGATACCTTCCTGTTAAACATACCTCTTTACAGAAGAATGATATTGTTTTAATAAAAGAACTGTATTGTAAGCCTAACCAGTATCCTATGGGTTTGGTTAAGGAAGTGACTGTCAATGATATTGGAGAAGTTACTGGTGCTGTTGTGTTGAAGGGCAAGACAAGAGAAATTACTAAGAGACACGTTTCTAACCTTATATTTCTTTTAAGGCCTGAGAACCAAATTGAGCATCAGACTCGACGCGCATGTAAACCTAGAGTTGCTGCTGAAAGGTGTAAACGGAAAAATAGGAAACTCATAGGTTTCGAGTAGTTGATCTTGTAAACTTTTGGTTATGGTTTTTAGCTTTAAGGCAATTTGTTTGTTGTCGCTCGGGCATTGAATTAATTGGTATTTATGATTAAATTATTCAATAATTTAATGTTTTGTGGGGAGTATACGAAAAACTGTATCTATAGTACATTTTTCAATTTTTTTATTTTTCTGGTTTCCTTGTATTTTGACTGATACGCAGTAAGATTAAAGGATCTTATTATTTAATTAATTGCATAAGCCTTGCTGTGTGCTTTAAATAGTTCGAGACACCATTTATATACCTTAATGAGCGTAACTACCTTGAATGCTAGTTACGCGTTTTATCGCCACCGCCGCTTAAAACTACTGTTTACCTTGGCGAAGGTTATCCAAGACGGGGCAGATTCCTTCCACTCTTCACGGTGAACACAAGTGGCTAATATTCTTATAAATTGACGTGAATATTATTTTCAGTATTGCATGAAGTCGTGTGCTGTTTCACAGTGAGAATAACTTTACCATGCGTTTCACGTAAGACTTCACGTTAATCATCCCTGCTTTCGTAATTACTGATGGGCGGGAAACGAGATCTGCTGCTACGTCCAAAGAAACTTTCCATCAAGATGTTATCAAGTTGGTGACCGTTGGATGGATTATTGCACCGGAATGGATTACGCACCTGAATGGATTACTCAACTGAACAAACCAGCGCAAGGCATTCTTTGAGGTAGGTCTCGTTCCGTTTGGCACACAGAACAAGACTTTAAAGTTGCCCTATTATTTTAGTGCGCCTTCATCAAACTTCTAAAAATAATCTCGATTCCTTAATTATCTCTTTAAGTCAGTCAATTTTTTTTTACACTTGCGAGATCCTTTAATTAACTGTGATATTAAATTTTAGAAAACTTTTGTAACTTTGTCTTGTCACAGATATTGAATTTTGTCTCGTTGATTGACAGCTTTCTTTTGTTTTTTTAGGATTCGAGGTATTCGAAGTGTAGGGGGATTTGGTAACCAGTGCCTAGGGTACCAAACATCTGGGCGGCTTCGTTGTCTTCCTGGGAATGTAATAGTTCAAGATAGCTTTTTACCTTGCTGAAAGTGTTGCTTCAGATTCTCCTAATAAATGCTTGAATTTTTTGCATTCGTATTTTTTTACATCTCTCTATTATTTTCGAATACAGCATATCCCTTTGAAAGAGCTAACGTTTGCGTCCCCTCTCTCCTCTCAAGTGTGTATCCTCTCAAACGTAGAAAGTTATTTCTACTCAACACATACTGTGTAAAGTGTTCAAACGTTGGTGAAATTTCTGGATGTTAATTCAAGTTTAGTGCATTAATATAAGCACATTTTAATATAAA
>NC_090726.1:123925889-123948389 GCF_036898095.1 Palaemon carinicauda | reverse complement strand
GTAAATTAAGTTACAGGTTAATCCAGTTTCATGAAAAGAGTCGTTCACCAGAAAGTCAGCCGGGGAAGCCTAACCGCCCCCTCCCCCCCCCCCCCCCCCCTCGGTGGTGTCTAACCACAGCAGCAACCTGCCCCGTAAACAGCTTAACTATTTCTGCTCACTCACGACCAAGGAGAAGAACTGCCTACTGATGCAGAAAGGAAGAAGTGTAGGAAAGAAAATTATCTATCGAGGTCCTACTGGAAGGGAGATAGGTAACAGGCTCTGCCCTTGTCACGTCCTATCATTATCCTCATCATTGTCCGTCTAGTATCCTATGCTAACCACTGAAAATTTATTCTCTGTAAGCGCAATATTTTGATATATTTGGTAGAATTGCGACAGGAGTGAAATTATCTACTTCCTACACGTTATGCACATTTGCTATTCATTTATTTTGATGCAATCTTTATTGAAACTTAGCAGCTTAATACAATCTTTGATAAAATATGGAACTATAATAAAATATATATGCATTCATTCAGTCCTTGGTATTCCAAAACTACATTCTTAAATTTATGACAATTAATTTAATTGAAAGTGAGTGGTTACTATCTTTATTCTCTTTATACACGCAATCCACAATCCAGAAGTGGGAAATTGTGAGCCCATATCCTTCAGAAATTACTAACTCGAAATATAATTTCCATTTCGTTTTTTATTAAATCTCTACAATTTGCCTATTTTCAAAGCCGTAATATATACCAGGAATCCAATGACAAGTAGTCTTTTCACATGCTTTATTCCTTTCGATATTTCAAAATATTGTCATTGTATGCTTCTGTGAATATTTTTTTCTTTTTTATTATATAGATTTTCTAAGTTAGGGAGTGCACCCCACCACAACAGACAAAATAGACTTATTTTTAAGGAAACGGAGTCGAGTCGTATCTCCACGTGAAATTCATCAATTTCTGTTTTTCGGTGCGATGCAAATTTGAACGTAACAAAACCACTGTGTTTATGAAACCAACGCACATAATGACATTTAAGACCACGGTATCTGTTTTAGAAATAAAAGTAAAAACAGAATTTAAAATAAAGAAAAGTAGTTAGAAAGCTATCTAGTAGTTGACCAAATTTATTAAAAAAAAAAAAAATGCTGAGAGGAGAGTACTTGGAGATTATATGGATGCTGCAAAGACCATATTATGGCGGTTTTATGTTTGTTAGGAATATCGTCTAACCAACAAAATATTCTGGGTTTGATTTAAGACTAATTAAAGCTCCAACGTGTTGATGTTGACATCGCTAGAGAAATAAACACTCGATTAAGTCATCTGTAATTAGCCGTAGCTAGGGTGGAAAAGCTCTTGGCCCTAGCTGTCTCAAATCAAAATACTTGTTGGATTATTGAAGAGTATGACCTTTTAGAGCTACCTCCTCTGAAAACAACTGTACCATTCGTTAACTGTGTCACGGATGATGAGATTTATTTAGCCGTATCACTTAATATCAATAAATACATCCAGCTGCATAAAATTTTATTATCACAATTATTACGTGTTTCTACGAAAGCGGCTACCAATTGTGCAATTCATGTCAGTTATTTGTTTTATTCCTAAAAAAAGTGTTACTGTTTATTTGATGAATCTCATAATGCTAATTTTATACTCAGTGATTATACTTTAATCCGAAAGGGGTTTTATCCTTCCTAAGGTAATCAAAAGTATGATACATTGAGTTGGCCTTCATATTTAATGGCACACGTTAACAGTGCAAAAAACACAATAATTATAATGAAACAAAATATGCAATCTGGTAGGAATACACAAAAAAGTGGAAAACATTAGAAGTCTAAAGACGTCATAAAGAATAATCATATACATGAGGGGGTTAAGAAAGTTACTGTTCAAATAAGGGAGAATAACATGAAAAAGGAGAATTTAAGTAGATATAATATTATAGGTATGTGATGACATTGCTGTTAGGAGCGATCGAGCAAATATTATTATTATTATTATTATTATTATTATTATTATTATTATTATTATTATTATTATTATTATTATTATTATTATTCTTATTATTATTATTATGATTAGCCAACCTACATATCTGGTTGGAAAAGCAGAATGCTGCTAGCCCAAGGGCTCCAACAGAATAGTAGCCTAGTAACGAAAGAAAATAAACTATATCTTGGTCATTAATAAAAATATAAAATATTTCGATATCAGTAACAACGTTTAAGTAGTTCCTTTATCTACAGTATACACTATAGAACGAGTTACTTCAACCTGTTCAACAGAAAAGAATTTACAAAAAGTTTTAACCTCTTAATTTCAGGAGTGAAAGGACAGTAGCGGTTGTGAAATAAGGAAAGATCCATTATAAAAACTGAATAAAATTTACCATCAAAAAAATTGATACAGTTGTTTGTTGAAGAAGAAATTCTCTGTCATGTCCCACATATCGCCGAAGGAGGCCTCAGTCTATAAAACCTGAAATAGAATAAAACAAATATCGCTTTGATCCGTGAGATTAGGAGGTGGGAAAACTGTTTCTTTTAGTCGGAGATAAACATTTAGAAATTGTAAAGTTCATGCCACAGACAGATATCTGATGAATACAGGGCCCAAAGCGTGGAAGGAATATGATTTGTGATATTGAAATAACTCCCGTAGACAATTCCTTTCGAACTCTCTCTCTCTCTCTCTCTCTCTCTCTCTCTCTCTCTCTCTCTCTCTCTCTCTCTCTCTCTCGCTATACATACATACATATATATATATATATATATATATATATATATATATATATATATATATATATATATGCGTGTGTGTGTGTGTGTGTGTGTGTGTGTGTGTGAGCTATAGGTTTTACAATGGGAGTTTGTCATTAAATTGAAAGCACATCAGGTAATTGATTTTTCAATCAATTGCATTTCTTGTGCTGAGTGATATACGATATAATATGGATATATTTGAAAGAAAAGGATGGGCAGAATTTAAAAGAATTTTACAGTACCAAAGATGAATTTATTTGCCCAAAAAAGAGCTAATATTTACACTAATCTAAAATTGAAGTATAATTGAAATATTTTGTCTAACTTGAGGTGAAAGACAGCTTCTAAAGACTAAACAGTGGAACGCCATTTAAAACATTTCGTTAAGAGAGACCGGTCTCCAAAAATCTTTGAAGAGTTTCCCCGAGTACTTTTTGCTATCAGCCGGCAAAAAGAAGACCAGACGTTTATTAAACGTTATATTGTAATAATTAATGGCTTCTAGTGGTCTAATTGGGTTTTATAAAGATAAAAGTATCTTTGAGGGTGATGCAGTGCACCGCAACTACTAACGAGTATCCATTGATTTTTTTTTTATAGATTTTGTTTCATCGCCAATAATTTGCAACATACCGAAATATTCAGTAACAAAAGCTCTACTACTGAGATTTCATAGATACAGATATATTAAAATTATCTGCATAAGCAACGAGCTTGTTTCCTCCGCCAAACAATAATAATCACTGTACAACCTGCTGTAGATACTAATGGACTATGAATATATTATAAATTATACATTATACGTTATGAATTATTTTCTTATGATAACCAAAACATGTGTGCAATCTAGTAGTTGAGCATTCAAAAATTAAATAAAAATATTTCTAAATTTCGAAACCAAGAGCCTCTTAACCCTATGGTCATAAGATGAATTTAAGTTAAGACCAGGTAAAGAGAGCCTCCTGACAAGAATCTGAGGATTCCTATACGAGTGCAACTGAAAACAAAAGATCAAAAGTATCAAAACCCAAATGTGTCCTAGGTAGCAGGAGATTAATTTCAGTTTAACCTCTGATGTTTTAACCAGAAATCGTCAAAATGTTTAAACTGAATAGGAGTTGTAGAAATTGAGTAGAAACTGATAGAGCGAGAGTCACCACTTTCAAATTTAACTGGTGGAGAAAATTACCTATTTCAAACATGAGGAAAACAGTTTGTTTCACGTTAACCCTGGATAGGTACGCTCCTCGGACACCCCTTTATGGGTATACTCGGACGCGCACTACCCCAACGCCAAAAAAAATTCTTGAAAAATCAGTGTTTGCAGTAACCTCCTTTTTTCTTTTGCCAAAAAAAAAAATTCAATGAATGCTCAAAACAACTGTAAAGATAAATACTACTCATCTGCAGAAAAACTATTTATTATAAATATTTTAAAAAATTAAGTAGAAAAAAAGACCTTACATAAAAATTCATAAAAAAAAAGTTTATACATATATACACAAATCCTTTTAGGAATTGATTCTTGAATGTTTAGGACATATCTTGATGTATTTTGGATGAAGTCAAACCCATGGAGGTGAAGATCTGAAATGAGAAAAAAAGGGTAACTTTTTTTGGCCAAAAAAATTTGTCCAAATTTCATGAATTTTTTTGGGTACCCAAATGAAATAGGAAGTGGCTAATTTGTTTAGGGAATAAACATATGTTATCCTAAAATAGAAATATGTAAAAAAATCTTCATTATTTTGTAAATTACATTTATATCAGGGGCCATATCTAAAGGTAATTTTTTGAGTACTTAAAAATTTCGTAAAAAAATACATATATTTAATATATAATATGATATTTATGCAGGTAAAAATATACCAAAATATCACAAATTCTATAGGGAACAAGAATATATATAGATAGGGCAACTTACGCTTCGGATATGTCCACAAAATGGCCGCCAACCACACTGACTCAGACTCCCTAATCTGCCACTTGAAATGTAGGAAGGGTATGTCAATTTCAAGGTGTTATTTACTAATCTAATTATTCTTGGATATGCATAAAAATTGCATGGTGGGTTTCTGGATAATTGTCGATTATTTTACGACTATAAAATAAAAATTCTGACCCAAAAAAAATTTTTTGAAGGGAAATAAAATCGAAAAAAAAAGGTAAAACAATATAATATTTTAGCTAAAAAAAATTGATGATATTCAATCAAAAAAGAAGTAAACAAAATTTTCCGACAAATAAACATCTAGAGGAATCATTACTCTGTGATAGTTCCTTAGTACGTAGTAATTTTGAAAGAAATGGGAAAAAACGAAAAAATGGCAATCACAGGAAAATCGAACACATACCTATATATACGCCATATCTGGCTAAAAATAAAGATAGGCATTGGTAGCCAGATCATCTAGAAACACTTTCCAACACTATAAAAATACAAGTTTTGCGACACTACTTGCCAATTCCTTACGGTAACATGACTAAGCAAAAAAATGCAAAACAAATAAAAAGGGGCACTCGCGGAAAAATGGCCAACATTCTATTATACAGCATTTCAGAAAAAAAAAAATTCAGCCACGTACTAGGCAAACCATCAAGGCACATTTTCCGACAAATAAACATCTAAATGAATCATTACTCTGTGATAGATCCTTAGTACGTAGTAATTTTGAAAGAAATGGGAAAAAACGAAAAAATGGCAATCACAGGAAAATCGAACACATACCTATATATACGCCATATCTGGCTAAAAAAAAAGATAGGCATGGGTAGCCAGATCATCTAGAAACACTTTCCAACACTATAAAATTATAAGTTTTGCGACACTACTTGTCAATTCCTTACGGTAACATGACTAAGCAAAAAAATGCAAAACAAATAAGAAGGGGCACTCGCGGAAAAATGGCCATCATTTTATTATACGCGTTTCAGAAAAAAAAAAATTTCAGCCACGTACTAGGCAAACCATCAAGGCACATTTTCCGACAAATAAACATCTAAATGAATCATTACTCTGTGATAGTTCCTTAGTACGTAGTAATTTTGAAAGAAATGGGAAAAAACGAAAAAATGGCAATCACAGGAAAATCGAACACATACCTATATATACGCTATATCTGGCTAAAAAAAAAAAAGCATGGGTAGCCAGATCATCTAGAAACACTTTCCAACACTATAAAAATATAAGTTTTGCGACACTACTTGCCAATTCTTACGGTAACATGACTAAGCAAAAAAATGCAAAACAAATAAAAAGGGGCACTCGCGGAAAAATGCCCAACATTCTAATATACGGCATCTCAGATAAAAAAAAAAAGACATGCATGTGTTAGCCCAACCATCAAGGCACACTTTCTAACACATAAACATGAAAAAAAAAATCAATAATATACGGCAATTCCTTACTACGTAGTAAATTTTTACAAATATTGAAAAAAAAAAAAACAGAATTTGGCAACCGCAGTTAAATACCCAATATACCAATAACTACGTCGTATCTGACAAAAACAAAGTCACGCATGGGTAGCCAGATCACCTAGACACACTTTCCAACACTAAAAAAGCAAAAGTTTTACGACACTATTTGGCAATATCTTACGGAAAAATGACTTGGCAAAAAAATGAAAAAAATTGAAAAAGGGGCACTCGCGGTAAAAGGCCCTACATTCTAATATACGGCATCTCAGATAAAAAAAAAGACATGCACGTGTTAGCCCAACCATCAAGGCACACTTTCTAACACACAAACATGAAAAAAAAAAATCAATAATATACGGCAATTCCTTACTACGTAGTAAATTTTTACAAATATTGAAAAAAATAAAAACAGAAACTGGCAACCGCAGTTAAATACCCAATATACCAATAACTACGTCGTATCTGACAAAAACAAAGTCACGCATGGGTAGCCAGATCATCTAGACACACTTTCCAACACTAAAAAAGCAAAAGTTTTACGACACTATTTGGCAATACCTTACGGAAAAATGACTTGGCAAAAAAATGAAAAAAAAAATGAAAAAGGGGCACTCGCGGTAAAATGGTCCTCGTGGTGATGAACGACATTTTAACTAAAAAAAAAATCATGCACATGGTAGCCAAACAATCCACCAAGACTTTCCACAACTGATAACCTATACAAGTTGCACCATTCTACGACAATTTCATAATACGTAACAACTTTGATAATTATGCAAATTACCTTAGAAGGGTAAACTCGGTCGCGCTCGACCCCGATGCGTCTCAGAAATCGGGGAAGGAGTACAGCTACAGCTATGCACATCTGGACACTACTAGAGCGTGTAGGCGAGACACCTACTGCAGGTCGATCACCCACAAATTCAGTCACGGGGGTGAGTCACGTGAGAAAAACCTCTTTTTTTTTGACGCTCGGGGTCGCGGACGACCCACCGTACCGTTCCAGGGTTAACTTAATAACAGAATTTAAGAGATAAGTGATAAGAATAAAAACAAAGACAAAAAACTGGAAAAGTACTAAACAGGCCTGCGTCTCCACAAGAGTCACTGCTAAGTAAAATTTTCACAATTTCATAAAGACATAAAGCTAAACTACTGCTTTAGTTTCAATGCCACATATATGAGATATAACGAGTTCCTCATTGATATTGTTATGTCAAACATAAAAGTCAATATGGTTTCATGTTCTTGAATATTCAGTAACAGAACCATCTCTAAGTATAGATCACCAAAACACGAGGATATAGGAGTCATCATCAAAATTGTTATGAGTATTTCTAAAAAAAAGATTGCTTTTATAACTAACTGTGGCCTACACTTATTGCTAATGCAAAACCCTACATGAGCTTCCTCCAGCCATCCCTGTCTTTTGCTCTAAGTCTGATCACCTTGCCCAATCCAGCTTCTTCCTTAAGGCTCTCATCTAAAATGGTTTGTTTCCACCCGCTCTCATAGACCCAAGAGGTGTCTTTTTTATTGTAATTGTAGCACATACACTTAAAGACAGATTCACAGTACCCATTTTCTTTCTAACAGGCAGGCCGTTGTTTAAGCGGCATCTAGCTTTCTTATGTGTATTCAAATGCAACTGTTCACTGGACCCGTCAGCTGACGACGGCCCTCGGTCGTCAACCGTCCGAGTCAGCTCGGCTTTATTTCCAAGAAACCTCGGCCGGTTTGACGGCCGTTAGCCACCCAACCAACGGGTGGATGATGGTTCGTGTGAACGAGATCCTCTATCGTACCCATTCGTTTAGTGGCCTACAACCCCAACTTTTCCTCATAGATTCATAGAAAGTATAGTTGACACCATGGATGAGAGATTATTTAAACTTGTTCGAAAGTGTGAGGAGATGTATGACATAGCAAACAAAAAGTATAGAAATAATTTATATAAAGAAAATATATGGAAAGTAATTGGAGAGGCATTAAATAAAACCGGTGAGTATCATAATTTTAATATTCTTGGAATGGTGCAGAAAGTATAATGAAGTTGCATAACTTTTTATATCAACACGATTATCAACTAACATCTTATAGTTTCAAAATTACAGTAATATACTCTGTCCTCTCGTGACAGAGTTTAAATAAACAATGAAAACCGCGCTCAGGTAAATGGATAGGAAACGCCTCATGTGAATGTACAACATTTCAACGGCAGTAAGCCACCGCCCAGCCTGTTGGAAAGAAAATGAGTCGTGTGAATCGGCCTCAATGCATCAGATTAGTGAAAGGGTGGGGACTCTAAAACCGGCACCAAGTAATCCAAGCACCTCATCACATCAATTGCACGCATTTAAACGTTTTTGTGATTTTCTCCGTAAGAAACTAATTAAACTTTTTATTGTCCTATAATATTTACCCAAATAGTTTTCTTTTATTTCACAACATTTCTTGACTACATCCTAGCAGGAAGACCCATACAGTTGCATTTGTACAAGGGTTTAGGCACCATATTTTGATAAAAACAAAGTTTTGTGTTAAAGGCTCCTAGGTCATAAAACTAGTGCTCTGAGGTGTGTGATAATTTTCAGTCCTATTTTGTATGTGCATATCTAACTGCGTGGATGTAAATCAAGGGACGTTTACTTGGTGTACAATTAATATAATTTGTAACGCACGTGTAACGTTAAGCATACGCAACATGTAATTATATTACAAGTGTATACTCTCTCTTTCAAGCTACCACATGTTGGAAGGTTAAATATATGCCATGATGGATTGATCACATTGTATAATCTGCCAGAAACGAACGTCTCAACACCTGCGTTGTTCCTTGAATGCAAGAAGAACAGATACTGCAGCAGTCACCGCCTATGCATTTTTCTCGGAAAAAAACTGTTTCGCCTCAGAGAACTTAATGTCCTGCCATTGCCTCTTCCCTTTGGTGCTAACATAAGTTTGCAGGACTTCTCCACCAACGTAGCTCAATAGTACAGTATGCAGCAAAAGTGGTGATACTTTTTTTTTTTTATTGTGCATGTGTTGTTTTTAACGTGCTCATGCATATGTATGAGGCAACGTTTGTCACTCATTACGTAGAATTTAATCATTGGAAAATATTAGATCGGTTAAAACAATACTTCATGCTTAAGTAATATATCTGAACCAAAGTTTAATACATTATTGTGGCACGAATCTATCTGTCACCGTGAATCCGTGAGGCAAGTCTTGGAACTCTCTGTCTAGATAGAATAAAACTGGGAAAGAGGGCGTGAACATTGAGAAATATTTCAGCTGAGCCCAATAGTCTAATGATAGCAATTTATGCATTTGGAATATAAATTCAAAGTTATTACTTACTTTTCCTTATGTCGTTTTATGCATAAACCAAATATTAGTTATGATCTTGATTTCAAAACTTGCAATAAATTATTATGTCACAGCTTCGGTTATAGTTAATGCTACCTATATAGGTTTAGTCTCTCAAATGGTTACTTCAAGCTTGAGGAAGAAATAATTATATAAATCTGTAAATAATCGAGATAGTGAATTATCCTTGCTATTAATACTACCTCTGTATTATTTCACTTTTACTTAATGAACAGAACACTATAATCATGTCGAACATATTCACCCACAGCTATTATCATATGTGCAGATTACACAGAAAGACAATAACAACATATTTTGAATAATAATAAAAACAACCACAACAACAACAACAATAATAATAATAATAATAATAATAATAATAATAATAATAATAATAATTATGGGTACAATTTCCACTGGCATATCCCATATCCAGCTTATTTCTATTTTCAGGACTTGATACTTATCCATTTTTCCCTCTCTTTCTCTTGAATCTCGGAGTCCCATGGTAGTGCGACATCAATGAGCGATAATTTCTTCTTGATTTTGTCAACCAATGCCACGTCTGGTTTATTTGCACGTATCACCCAATCTGTTCTGATACCATAGTCCCAGATGATCTTTGCCTGATAGCTTTCTATCACTCCCTCAGGTTGGTGCAAGGTAGCTGATGTTTCTTGCACAGGCTCCAGTGAAGGGCCACTGAATCATGCCTCTTTTTGTACTGGTTTCATGCAAGTGCCTGATATTCGCTTGTTATGTGGTTTATGCTTTCATTTCTCCTATTGCAATTCCTACATATGGGAGATATGTTATTTCCGTCTATTGTTCTTTAAACATATCTGGTTTTTAGGACCTGATCTTGTGCCGCTGTTATCATTCCTTCAGTTTCCTTCTTGAGCTCTCCCCTCAGTAGCCATTGCCAGGTGTCATCACTGGCTAGTGTTTTAGTCTGTCTCGTGTGTTGTCCATGCATTGTTTTGTTGTGCCAGTCCTCAGTTCTGTTTGTCTTTCTTCGGTTTCTGTCTATATCTGGTTTTTCGTTTACTTTTATCAGTTCTTCTTCCAATGCACTCTCGAGCCACTCATCCTCATTGGTTTTCAGATATTACCCTAGTGCTCTATTCTTGATGTTGATGCATTCCTCTTTACTTAGCAGTCCTCTCCCTCCTTCCTTTCATGTTAAGTATAGCCTGTCCATATTTGCTCTTGGGTGTAGTGCTTTGTGTATTGTCATATGTTTCCTAGTTTTCTGATCTATGTTGCGGAGTTCTGACCTCATCCATTCCACTATTCCTGTGCTGTATCTGATTACTAGCACTGCCCTTGTATTTATGGCTTTTATCATATTTCTGGCATTGAGATTTGACTTGAGCATCACCTTGAGTCTCTGCGTATATTCTTTCCTGATCCATAATCATAGTAACATTAGGCACAATCCTAAGGTCCCTGAAAAGGAATCTAGAAAAACTAGAGGCTGAATTGGCTCAGGGACTCATGCAGAAGAGTAAGATCCTAGGAACGGCGCACATAATAAGAAAAGTGATTGCAACCCAGAACCGTACACTATAAATACCACCAAGTCGAAATACCGTGAAAGAGAGAGGAGGAATAATAATAATAATAATAATAATAATAATAATAATAATAATAATAATAATAATAATAATATAGTTCTTGAGTCTAGGCCTATGCTATTGGCTTTATAACATACTAGGGAGGAGGTATATGTTAGCTAGCAACAATATATATTTACCTCAAATCTTGTAATGTACATTGTGGTAGTGTCACCATGATACTGACAATTGATGTCTAGTTAGACCCAGCCCATAACTACATCTCTGATACGTTCATTGCGTTAAATACACTACTATTTGGTCATGCGTTGTATTAAAAAGTCAGATTCATTAATAATTATTTTTATTTTTACCATTATAAAGATTATTGAGTTATTTTTTTATAATGATGTAGCTGATATTTTTGTTAAATATATATATATATATATATATATATATATATATATATATATATATATATATATATATATATATATATATATATATATATATATATAACATTAATACTTTAAAGCCATGCTTAGTGAACTCTATCTTTTATTGTGCAAATTTAAAAAATGTTTTGTCATTGGAACCTAGTCTCATTGGAAATGCAAAGACTAAAAGAATTGCTAGTTAGTGACTTTCGAACATAAATAAATGAATGCTGATATCATGACTTTTGCCGCATACTGTAAAAATCATGTTACTCCCAATTTAATGCCAACAAACCGGAAACGGCCAGAAGGAGGGAAAGTTGCAACACACCTGAAAGCAGTGTGGTAACCAGACACCGTCACCTAAGGGTGTCTCTTGAGAAGGCCAGCTGCATCTTTTGCAATAAACAAGAGAGAATCTTACTTGAGTTGAGAATTCAAGGTGAAGATGATAGTATCCGGTCTATGGAAAGAGAGTTGCAGGTTACAGAACTGATGGACAGAATTGAAGAGATTAGTGTCCCCATTGCTGTGGAAGTCGGATACCATTTGCCATACTTGACTTTGATTTTAGAAATCGGCATCAATCCCTAATCAGACAGAGGGATAGATCCTAGGGGAAATGACAACTGAGAAGAAATTTAGAGAATGAAGTTTATTGAACGTGAGTTCAAAAATGAAAATGAAGTATAAGACATTACATTCCATGGTGGCTAAGGCTCACGGCATCCACTTCTCTTGAGGATTGGCACTGAGTATTATAGAAAGGGGGTGTGGGTAAATTGTACTCCACCTTCAAAAGAGGCACATTAAGTACATTAGCCTGTGAATCTCCAGGTATATTCTGATGGGTATACCTTTGGTCCTCTGGCTTCGATTCTTGTGTTGAAGCAAAGGGGTGGGTGGTATCAAAGGACCAATCTCTAATTACCCATAGAAATGCCAGTAATAGAGAGGGGGTTTCACTTGGAGGGTTTCCAGATTAGAATGTCATTCTATTGTTAGGGCAGAAATACGCACATTGATTTACATATTAAGATAGATCTTGTTAAACAATGTTTAAAACAAAAAGACCGCAAAATGGTTCGGTATCCAAGTTACTTTATTGGCTATGTCAGAATAAAGATTGGAGTCACTGTTATCTCCCTCAACACACACTGATCTTTTGAGTAAAAGTAATTCTGTCTTGGTGGCAGTAGTTTAGGTCCATCCATGGTTTGGATGAGACAGATATTTTTGAGGCTGTGAGGTCCATCCACGAATGCATCTATTGGCCATGGAAAGCAAAATGGCGTCCTGCCTGGAATGATTGAATACAATTGTGCAGAAATTCCAACAGGGTGAGGAAATGCAGGTGTTAATGGAATGTTAATCCGTTTACCAATAAATGCAAGCGTGAAGGCAGGTGGCCAATCCTTTACTCAAGAATAGGTTATAAGCGTCTTGTAATCTTGGGTGGGCACAGGTCAGGGCAATAGAATTTACAAAGGATAATCTTGGTGAAAAACTTTACCTCTTGGCTGTATGAGTTTCACATCTCGAAGAGGCAGGAGCTTAATTTAAGTACTAGTAGGTGGTCTGAGTTTATGAACGGTTAAGTAATGGAGTAAGGGCTTAGCTGAACGTGTTTTTAGAGCTGTCAAATTACATATGCCTGGAGCAAAAACATCCGTCCATGTAGGGGGTAAGTTTAAATAAAAAATGGTAATTTTAAGAGACGATGGGCCTTGCTCTAAGGCATATTTTTCTCCCTCGGGTTTTCAAGAGTTGTGTGTCTGGTAAGAAAGCAATCCATATGATCAAGGTTGATGGATTAATCTGACAATTAGCAATACAAACATTGATATCAAAGGCCTACAGGCCTAAGAAGAGAGGGATTGAAAAATTATTAATTTTGATACTGAACACAGGTGTTTGCGACTAAAGATTATAGACATGCACTTCGCTCTAAACCGAATAATATCATACTGGTAATAGTTAAAATGGGTAAGAATATAATTTTGTTAGTAGCACACTTATCATAAGGTTACTAAGTACATGTAGATAAAACCATGTTTGAACATTCAAGGTTAATTAATGCAATACTCATTATATGAGAATGCATATTTTCACATTATTTCTAGATTATTTTGGGAATCTCTGTAGGATTTTGAAAATATTTGCCATCAGGAAGAGGTGACTAAGGGCAAGGTCAGGGAGAGGCGTAGAAGAGTTTTGACCTCTTCTCCAGAAGGTTCCAATTCCTGTCAGAGATTCTAAGCTTGCAAAGCAGCCTGCTGGCTGTGTGGATCCGAGGGTTGGATGGTTGCTGTGGCAACTTCACTAACGGAGGGTTAATGCAGCAAAGTGACTGGTTGGAGTGTTGAGGGCTAGGTGGCAGCTCAGGAGGTCAACATAGCATTGAAGCTGGTCGGATAGTAGAGGAATGGTCACCTGCTGAGGCAGCACGACTTTTGGCAAGTCAATGCTGTGAGCTGACTGAGCCGAGTTCAGAGGATTGGGTGACCAGACAGATGGCGTGGCCTTCAAGTGGTCAACATGACGTGGTGGCTGGTTTGAAAGTAGAGAGCTGGTTGGCAGCTGATGTAACATGACTGTTGGCGAGTTAGTGCTGTGAACTGACTGAGCTGAGTTCAGATGACTGAGTGGCCACTCAGGTGATCTGGCTATTGGGAGGTCAATGCGGAGTGCCAGCTGATTATAGAGTAGAGAGCTGGTTGGCTGCTGAGGTGGCACGACTGTTGATGGGTTAGAGCAGTGAGCTGACTGGGCCGAGTTCAAGGGACTGTGTGGCTGCTCAGGTGGTGTGGCCGTTGGGCAGTTAATGCGGCATAGTGGCTGGTTAGAGGGTAGAGAGCTGGTTGGAAGTTGACTGTTGGCGGGTCAGTGCTATGAGCTGACTGAGCTGAGTTCAGAGGAGTGGGTGGTCGCTCAGGCAGCATGGCCGTTGGGTGGTCAATGCGACATGGTGGCTAGTTAGGGAGTAGAAAGCTGGTCGGTGGCTGAGTCGGAATGACTGCTGGCCGGTCAGCGTTACAAGCTAACCAAGGACTTGGTGGCCACTCAAGTGGAGTAGCCCTTGAGGGGTCAATGCAGAGTGGCGTCTGTCTCTTGATACGCTGAGATTCGTTGTACTACTACTGCAGAATCGCCAAGCACTGCTGGTATTGACCAGCGGTTTATATGAAGTTTATGGGGAGAGACTTTGCCGAACCTTGACAGGATTTTTGTTAGGCAGTGAACTTGCAGGGTTTGTTGTACTTCTTGTCTGGCCAAAGGACCTTGAATGAGGACCACCATGAATGTCACGAATTCATCCTATCGTCCAACATGGGTGGATCAGTTTTGGGCAGGGGTCCTATGATGACACTCTTGGTTGGAGTAGGTGAAGTCGGGAAGCGTGTACTGCCCCAATGTGCAACGAGACAGGAGAGCTGTATGTAACTGTCTTGGACAGACTCATATAGGTCTGTGTTGCCTTCCTGCTGAAGGTTCCAGAAAGAAATGTCTCATTGTCCCAGAAGGTGGAGATGTACACATTGAGCTCATCAGTTCTCTTGTCATCAAGGGTGAGGTCTGGGTAATCATCAAAGATAAGCAGCTCAACTTTCATGAATTGGAGCAGGCGTTGGATCTCTCAGATCCGGGTTGAGCTGATGTATGTTTGTGATGGTGGTGGTGTCCATGAGGGACCTTCTGGACTTTATGCATTCATTTTCCATTGTGACAAGTTTACGTAGAGTTTTGGGGAGTGAATCCTGGAATACGTGATATGGGGCTATGAGAATCATAAATATGATTGTAGGGTTAATCAGTTAGATCAGCAAATCCCGGAACACGCAGTTGTGGGCTACATGAATCACTAGAGTGATTAAACTAATGGTTGAATCACAGAGTACAGGATTGTGGGCTGCGAGAATAAGAAATGTTGTTATAGGGTTGATCCATTAGAGCAGTAAGTCACGGAATACGCAATTGGGGACTGCAAGAATCACCAGAGTGGTTAAAGTTAAGCAGAGTTTAAAAGCCTAAGCAGCAAATCACTGAATACAAGATTGGAGGCTGCGAGAATCACGAATGTGGTTTTAGGTTAATTGATTAGAGCAGCAAGTCACACTTAGCATGATCGGGGCCTGCAAGAATCACTAAAGAGATTAAACTTAGGTTGAGGTTTAAGGGTTGAGCAGCAAATAAGCGAATACGCAATTAAGGGCTGCAAGAATCACTAGAGGGATCAATCTTAGGTTGAATTTTAAGGGCTGACAGCAAGTCACTGAACAAGTGACTGAAGGATTCAGGGATTACGTGAATGAATAGGTTTATGGTTTGAGTTAGGTTAGAGCATGTGGTACATGCAGTAAGGCAGGTTTGGGCTGAGGTTACTCCCAATCAGAGAAGAAAAATTCTTATATCCCAAGAAAGTCCCATAATTGAGTAAATGAATCAAAGGGAAGCTGGTTTTCTTTTGCAAAGAGGCAGGCACTTTTAAAAATACACTTCACTTATCACTTTTTCTCCAAGGCTCGTCAACTCAGTCAAGTATTATGTTATATGCATTTGCATGCAAGAAAGAACTTTTTTTATCACGACTGTAAATTCTGCAAACATCATCAAAAATAAAAATCATAATATTACTTTTAACATAGAATATGGGTAGATTGAGATGTAGAGTGAACCAGAGATTTGGAGATTAGTTCTACTCCCTATTCTGGCAATTAAGGATTTTTATGAACCTAGGCATTATAAAGTAACAGAGTGTACGACAACCGAGTTTATTTTATTCAAGTGAGCAGAAAAAGGTTTTAGAGATTTTTATATCATATATAAATGTTGATGAGACATTGCAAGTGACAAAATGGTTAATCTTTTAAAGTGAAAAGAAACAAAGTTTGGGTTTTCATTTCTATGTCCTATATAAATGTTACAGGGACATTGCAAGTAGTGCAGTGTAAGACAAAAAAATAGTTTGATTTACTTAAGCAAGTCGAGCAATAGTGGGGGTTTTATTTTTGTCTTATATAAATGATACTGGACATTGCAAGTAACAGAGCTTAAGTAAAAAATGGTTTGATGTATTCAAGCAAGTAGAGCAAAAGTTGGGTTTTTATACCTTACAAATGTTACAGGGACATCACAAGTAACTGAACTAGAGAAAAAATGTTTTAATTTTCAAAAAAATAACCGAAAGATCAAGAGACAAAATGAGGTGAATTAGAAGGATTTATAGGAAAGAAAAGGATTCTGGAATTTCAAATTCTTTTGTGTTTCACTCACTAGGCTTATTTCCTTGTGGCTTTGTGGGTTGCAACTTAGGGGATCCTTCGGGGCAGCGAGGTAGGTGCTTCTAAGATCAGTTACTTCTTGCTCATCAATTAAGGCGTCTTCTTACTGGCAAATTCAGGGTTCTTCCATGCTTTGATTCTTCACGTGAGCAGTTTTAATTTTTCTTTTCCACTAATTGTTTATCATATCTTTAACAATTCTCTCTGTTGTAGTTTTTGAGACCACTGTTCATATTTCTTGCAGGTCTAGTTCAACCGGGTTCAGGCCGGACCACTTAGAAATTTGGTGGATAAAGCTCACAGCATCCACTTCTCTTGAAGACTAGCACTGAGGTCCATAGAAAGGGTGGTCAACTTTTACTCCACTATCAAAAGGGGGACACTAAATATATTGGCCTGTGATTCTTAGCGTACATTCTGACGTGAACACCCTTAGTGCTCTGACTTTGATTGTTCAGTGTTGGTGCAAGGGGGTTGGTGTTGAGGAATCAATTTCTAATTAACAATAGAGATCCTGGTAAAAGAGGATATTTCACTTGGAGGATTTTCAGATTAGAATGTTATTCTTTCGTTATGGCAGAAATACGCACAGTGATTTATACATTGAGATAGGAGTTATCAAACAGAGTTTTTAATATACAAAGGCAGCAAAATGGTGCAGTATACAATTTATTCAATTAGCTATATCAGAATACAAATTAAGGCCAATGTTGCCCGCCTCCATATACACCCCGTTGACAACTGCTCTTCTGGGTGAAAGCATTTCTGTCTTAGTAGTAGTAGTTTAGGTCCATCTATGGTTTGGATGACGTAGCAATTTTCGAGGGTGGGGTCTCCTATCTCGGTTTTTAGTAACCTGAAGCAGCGAGGCACACCCATGGATGCGTCTATTGACCACAGCAAACAGAATGCATCCTGTCTGGAATGAGTGAACACAGTTAAGTAGAAATGTCAAGAGATGTGTGTTCTAAGATCAACTATATGAGAAAAAATTAGGGTGAGGAAATGCAGGTGATAATTTATTGTTAATCTTTTTACCAAAGATAAGGAAGGTGCCTAATCCTTTCCTCAAGGACAGGTTATAAGAGTCTTCTAATCTTGGATGGGCAGAGGTCAGGACAATCAAATTTACAAAGGATAATCTGAGTCAAAGAGTTTAGCTCTTGTCTGGATGAGTTTCGCATCTCAAAAGTTTAAGTATTAGCTGGTGTTCCGAATATACAGCAGATTACTTAATGGAGTAGGGGCTTAGCTGAACACGTGTTTTCAGAGCTATCAAATGGTATATGCCTAGGCAATACACCCGGCCAGGTAGGAGAAACGTTTTAGTCAAAAAGAGTCCTTGATGAGACAATGAGCCGTGCTCTGACGCGTATGAATTTACCCCGGAATTTCAAGAGTTGTGTGTTAAGTTGGAAAGCAGTCTATATTATAAATAGGTTGGATTAATCTGACAATTAGCATTACGAACATTGATATTAAAGTGCAAGATGACAAAAGAGAGATATATTGAAAAAGTACACAATTTGATACTAATCATGAGTATGTTGGAGTAAAGATTATAGACATGCACTTCGGTCTAAACCAAATAAAATAATGCAGGTAATAGTTCTAAGGAGTAAGAATATCATTTTGTTAGTAGCACACTTATCATAAGGTTAGTAAGTACATATAGATTGAGAAATATTTGAGCATATGAGAATGCATATTTTCACATTATTTCTGTTTTTTCAGAATCTCTGAGAGAGAGAGAGAGAGAGAGAGAGAGAGAGAGAGAGAGAGAGAGAGAGAGAGAGAGAGAGAGAGAGAGAGAGAGAGAGAGAGAGAGAGAGAACCAAGGATTTCAAACTCATTCTGCCACAAGTTTGCCACATTAAGATAGATATACGAGAGTCAACGTAAACTTAGGAATCAAATGTGAGATCAATAAGGATGCTTCATGAAGCAAATCTGAAGAAATTTCCATATGGTCAAGCCAAAAGTGACAGCAAGAATCTCAAGCTTCTGTTTGACCAAAGCATGCAAAAACTACTGAATCTGGCCTTCCAGTAACACTACGAGGGTGATGCCCTTATATTTCCAAAAGCTGCTAGGATTATGCGCCAAGAAATGTTCATCTCAGAGACAGATGGTTTCAAGTATGATGGCTCATTTTCTATCAACTGCTAGCAAATTCAACCCCACCCAGTCTCAAATCTTTGAGGACCATTATGATGAATGGAGCAGATCTGAAGGATCAGTATGCTAGACTCCCATGCCTGCCTCACAGTATCACAGCTTATCCATTTTAACAGCAAGAAACACAAGAAGGCTGTCTCAAATAGTGATGTAACGAAAGCCACCAAGTCACAATATTCACTAGATTATGGGCAGCCCTTACCGCTGGGCATTACCATAAATCTGCATATGTAGAAACGGTAAAACAACTATTTACACATGTACAATTTGGGAATCGGTGTCAGCTACGCCAACCAACACTCAACAGCTGTCTGTGATGACATGAGGATAAAAGTTGTTGTAAGTCTTATTCGCTTTTCCCATGTCCTCTTTGCAGTGATCCCAAGATAACATTGATCACAACCCTTCAAACAATAAAGCCAAAGATTCAATTCATGGAACAGTCCCCGACTGCATCAAGCAAGGGTTAGATCCAAAAGGGTGTAAGTCTGACATTAAAAGCAGAGACAGAAAACCCTGGATAGGTACGGTCCTCGGACACCCCTTTAAGGGTATACTCGGACGCGAACGACCCCGACGCCAAAAAAAATTCTTGAAAAATCAGTTTTTGCAGTAACCTCCTTTTTTCTTTTGCCAAAAAAAACTTCAATGAATGCTTAAAACAACTGTATAGATAAATACTACTCATCTGCAGAAAAACTATTTATTATAAATATTTTAAAAAATTAAGTAGAAAAAAAAAAAGATCTGACATAAAAATTCATAAAAAAAAAGTTTATACATATATACACAAATCCTTTTAGGAATTGATTCTTGAATGTTTAGGACACATCTTGATGTATTTTGGATGAAGTCAGACCCATGGAGGTGAAGATCTGAAATGAGAAAAAAAGGGTAACTTTTTTTGGCCAAAAAAATTTGTCCAAATTTCATGAATTTTTTTGGGTACCCAAATGAAATAGGAAGTGGCTAATTTTTTTAGGGAATAAACATATGTTATTCTAAAATAGAAATATGTAAAAAAATCTTCATTATTTTGTAAATTACATTTATATCAGGGGCCATATCTAAAGGTAATTTTTTGAGTACTTAGAAATTCCGTAAAAAAATACATATATTTAATATATAATATGATATTTATGCAGGTAAAAATATACCAAAATATCACAAATTCTATAGGGAACAAGAATATATATAGATAGGGCAGCTTACGCTTCGGATATGTCCACAAAATGGCCGCCAACCACACTGACTCAGACTCCCTAATCTGCCACTTGAAATATAGGAAGGGTATGTCAATTTCAAGGTGTTATTTACTAATCTAATTATTATTGGATATGCATAAAAATTGTATGGTGGGTTGCTGGATAATTGTCGATTATTTGACGACTATAAAATTAAAATTCTGACCCAAAAAAATTTTTTTGAAGGGAAATAAAATCGAAAAAAAAATGTAAAACAATATTTTAGCTAAAAAAATTTGATGATATTCAATCAAAAAAAAAGTAAACAAAATTTTCCGACAAATAAACATCTAGAGGAATCATTACTCTGTGATAGTTCCTTAGTACGTAGTAATTTTGAAAGAATTGGGAAAAAACGAAAAAATGGCAATCACCGGAAAATCGAACACACCTATATATACGCCATATCTGGCTAAAAAAAAGATAGGCATGGGTAGCCAGATCATCTAGAAACACTTTCCAACACTATAAAAATATAAGTTTTGCGACACTACTTGCCAATTCCTTACGGTAACATGACTAAGCAAAAAAATGCAAAACAAATAATAAGGGGCACTCGAGGAAAAATGGCTAACATTCTAATATACGGCATTTCAGAAAAAAAAAATTCAGCCACGTGCTAGGCAAACCATCAAGGCACATTTTCCGACAAATAAACATCTAAATGAATAATTACTCTGTGATAGTTCCTTAGTACGTAGTAATTTTGAAAGAAATGGGAAAAAACGAAAAAATGGCAATCACAGGAAAATCGAACACATACCTATATATACGCCATATCTGGCTAAAAAAAGAAATTGGCATGGGTAGCCAGATCATCTAGAAACACTTTCCAACACTATAAAATTATAAGTTTTGCGACACTACTTGCCAATTCCTTACGGTAACATGACTAAGCAAAAAAATGCAAAACAAATAAAAAGGGGCACTCGTGGAAAAATGGCCATTCTAATATACGGCATTTCAGAAAAAAAAAAATTTCAGCCACGTGCTAGGCAAACCATCAAGGCATATTTTCCGACAAATAAACATATAAATGAAATATTACTCTGTGATAGTTCCTTAGTACGTAGTAATTTTGAAAGAAATGGGAAAAAACGAAAAAATGGCAATCACAGGAAAATCGAACACATACTTATATATACGCCATATCTGGCTAAAAAAAAAATAGGCATGGGTAGCCAGATCATCTAGAAACACTTTCCAACACTATAAAAATATAAGTTTTGTGACACTACTTGCCAATTCCTTACGGTAACATGACTAAGCAAAAAAATGCAAAACAAATAATAAGGGGCACTCGCGGAAAAATGGCTAACATTCTAATATACGGCATCTCAGATAAAAAAAAAGACATGCACGTGTTAGCACAACCATCAAGGCACACTTTCTAACACATAAACATGAAAAAAAAATCAATAATATACGGCAATTCCTTACTACGTAGTAAATTTTTACAAATATTGAAAAAAAACAGAAATTGGCAACCGCAGTTAAATACCCAATATACCAATAACTACGTCGTATCTGACAAAAACAAAATCACGCATGGGTAGCCAGATCATCTAGACACACTTTCCAACACTAAAAAAGCAAAAGTTTTACGACACTATTTCGCAATATCTTACGGAAAAATGACTTGGCAAAAAAATGAAAAAAAATGAAAAAGGGACACTCGCGGTAAAATGCCCGACATTCTAATATACGACATCTCAGATAAAAAAAAAGACATGCACGTGTTAGCCCAACCATCAAGGCACACTTTCTAACACATAAACATGAAAAAAAAATGAATAATATACGGCAATTCCTTACTACGTAGTAATTTTTACAAATATTGAAAAAAAAACAGAAATTGGTAACCGCAGTTAAATACCCAATATACCAATAACTACGTCGTATCTAACAAAAACAAAGTCATGCATGGGTAGCCAGATCATCTAGACACACTTTCCAACACTAAACAAGCAAAAGTTTTACGACACTATTTGGCAATATCTTACGGAAAAATGACTTGGCAAAAAAATGAAAAAAAATGAAAAAGGGGCACTAGCGGTAAAATGGTCCTCGTGGTGATGAACGACATTTTAACTAAAAAAAAAAAACATGCACATGGTAGCCAAACAATCCACCAAGACTTTCCACAACTGATAACCTATACAAGTTGCACCATTCTACGACAATTTCATAATACGTAATAACTTTGATAATTATGCAAACTACCCTAGAAGGGTAAACTCGGAC
>NC_090726.1:123903389-123920889 GCF_036898095.1 Palaemon carinicauda | reverse complement strand
AAAGGT
The DNA here is from genome assembly GCF_036898095.1 of Palaemon carinicauda. Taxonomy (NCBI): domain Eukaryota; kingdom Metazoa; phylum Arthropoda; class Malacostraca; order Decapoda; family Palaemonidae; genus Palaemon; species Palaemon carinicauda. Next base: position 123,920,883 of record NC_090726.1, on the reverse strand, counting down.
CATTCAGTGGCCAAGTGCAAATGAGGGAAACTCCTCCAGTTAAAGTATGAATTAAGATTAATAGATTGGACAGTAGGAATGAAGAAAGGAAGCAGGATTTGAGGTAAAGTAGATGAATATATAGCTAGTGCAACTAGCTGCCTAAGGAATTCCGTAAAGACTCTTAACTCATGCCTGTAATACACTGCATGAGATGCACTGACAGTGATACCCATCTTAGAGTACAAAAGAGACGAAAAACAGAAAGCTAATTGGTATGCTCCACTTGAAGTTTGGTGAAAGTCAGGTCTAATGTAGATTACCAGCTGTTTGGCAATTGTTGAAAAGAAATCAGCCTTATGTCTATCATCTGTCAATGGCATAGACTGTAAGAAAAATGAACGAGCAGTTCGCTTTCAATGTAATCCGTCTTAGAGGGGCAGCGGTAGTATATAACGGACTATTTTTGGGTGAGATGGCCATGTCGTCCTGATGGAAGTTCCTTAAAGTAGCTTCCTAAGGGATATATGTACTACAGTAATATTCCCAGAGAATTTTACCTTTCGGTATCCAGAATTCTAATTCCTGGCGCGAATATCCTTAAAATTTCTCGCAAGGATATCGCATAATATCAGCGGACGCATTCTTGACACGCCTCCATAGCAATCTGCACCCCAAACAGCGTTTTGGCTTCGAGGAGGATGTGGCAAAATAAAAGGGAGCCGTCCAAAGGCTCTCCCCACTCTCGTAATACTATTGGGAATACAACAGCGCCATTCCCACGATGGCGGACATTCCTTTTAGCATTGAGCGGGGTGTTACAGATACAGTACCACGGGAGGGATACTGTGAAGATCTTTTCTTTTAGAAGAGATGGGTGGGTCCATCAGAACGACATGGCCATCTCACCCAAAAATAGATTTTTCGCTTCGCTCAAAATTCGTTTTTTGGGCTCAAGCCATGTCGTCGTGATGGAAGCATACCAGAGCATTAGTGTATCTGTGGATTTTTAATCAGTGCCTTAACCTTATAGCAACCTTTTCTATGGTCATGGGGACCACATGAGACAAGGGACGTTACCGTTATTCGTCACCATCACTAATCATAACCAATGTTAGTCATTCTAGACAGTAGAAAAGGGATCTTGAGGTTAACATACATAGTATGACCAAACATAAGTACACACTGAATATACAAATAGTCTCATAGTTGTATAATTTGCTAAAATAACATCAGTGTCTCTTATATCGAAAATTTGATGCATACAAATATATGAGGGATACTTACTTTGGTAAGTTGAAGAACTCTGGCATGTATACATATAATTGTCTGGCGAAAGTGGACGCACTACATTCTAATAGACATTTATTAGTAATAAATAACTAAAAGATATTCAGTAAAACGAATGTAGTATGACAATGGGATTATACCTGTAACAAGTACAGAGACTATATTCCTTTCTTGAAGGAAGAAATGATGAGTGCCACTCTCAGACTGAAGAAAAATTATAAAACTATTTCTCTTCATAGTTCCTGTACTGGTTACTTCTATCTGCACTGCGTACTTCGTACACCGGCACTAGTGTTATCTGTATAATTCCACACCTGGGATTTTGAACAGAGCTAGTGTTATCATGGTAACACTTAATTAAAAGAAGTCACACCTAAGAAGGGTGACCACGTCTCCCTTTAATTGACAGTCCCAGTCAAATAGCTGTTCATTGTAGAATTAGATGGCAGGTTAAATATACTACCTGGCGTCACCACATATTGCTCCAGATCATGGATTTGTCTAGCATAGTGTATGTAGAACACTCTGGATGATTCTCATCCGTTACATGTGCGAGGACATGTGAGGTCCCAAACCATAAACTGTTTACCACAGTAATTAGGGGGCAGGTTTTAATACACTACCTGCCGCCACTACGAAGTGTTTCAGTTCATGCACTTGTTTTGCATAGTGTTTGTGAAACACTCTGGATGATTTCCATCCAGTGTATGAACGAAGGCGCTCAAAGTCGATATACTGAAAGAAGTTCAGTGATGAAGCAATCTTTCTCGGATCATGACCTGCGCGAGTACTGTCCGGATCCGCTCTACGAATAAAGTAGGTGAGCTTCGCCCTTAGTTGTTTTAGGGATAAATTTGATCCAGAAGTTTTTCCTTTAAAGAGCTGTCCTCCCCTGAAGTCTGAAGTTCTACGAAGATAGACCTTTAGACACTCTACAGGACATAGAGAGACATCTTCCTTCAGAGGGCAGATTCTCCAGGGACACCACCTCTTAGTGGGTAGCTCGTTTTTAGCGAGAAAGGATGGATCAGGAAATAGATTCAGTTCTCCCACTTCCGTGAGCTGAATGTGACCCTCGTCTCTGGATAGGGCCACTATTTCACTAACTCTAGCCCCGGAGGCGATAGCGAACAGAAAAATAACCTTTTGGGTTAGATCCTTAAGAGAACAATCTTCATTGTTCACAGATGAGGCATAATGTAAGACCTTGTCCAAAGACCAAGAGATGGGCTTTGGTGGTACCGCGGGCTTAAGCCTAGCACATGGCTTCGGAATCTTATTAAAGATTTCTTTCGCCAGATCCACTTGAAAAGCATATAGGAGAGGCCTAGTCAAGGCTGACATGCACGTATTTATCATATTGTCCGCCAGACCTTGGCTATGAAGGTGGACAAAGAAGGACAGACAGAAGTTCATTGAAATTTCTTTCGGTCCTTTTGCTTTGACAAACGCAACCCACTTTTTCCAGGAAGACTCATATTGTCTTCTAGTTGACTTGGCCTTGTATTCTTCTAAGAATTATATATTGCCTTTTGAGATCCCAAACCTTTTTCTAACCGCTAGAGTGAGAAAATCATGAAATGAAGGGTTTGGGTTCTCTGTTATAAAACGAAGGCAGTTAATTTCTGAATCTTCGGAAATATAGCTAGGGTCAGAGCTAGGACCAGCCTCATCTAGTCTATCCGCCCCACTAGAGGATCCTCGTATGGGGCTATATAGTGAGGTAGTTTCTTGAAGATGCTCGTGATGAAGAAATCGATTTGCAGTTCCGGGACGTGTTCCCATCTGGGAGGGAATATGTCTGCGCCCATGGACCATTCCAACTCTCGGTTTGTATCGAAATAGAGTATCCACCGTCACATCGTGGATCAGTTGTAAATGAACTGCTGGTAGGTGCCGTCCCATTAAGAGAGGGATGGGTAACTTCACCAAGACTGAATGAGACATTCGAATGTGACGTCTTATTGTCGTTTCGGTGTCTCAGATCAGTCGTAGGGAGTCTGATCTGTGTGGAGGGGGCTTTCCCACCCATGAAAGGACCAGCAGAGTCTTGGGACTTTCGTGCTCTAATTTCTGTTAGAAAAGCGATTAAAGAGGGACCGATCTCAGTCTTTTTTTATCTCTTCAAGCGTTTGATGCGTGTTTTCTCCAAGCTCTTAACGCATCTTTCCGGTGTACCCTTAACACCAGGTCTGTCACTATAGCAAACTGGGGAAAGTTTAGCGCTTTTCCCTGTTGGCGTTTTGGAATTCTGACTGAATACCTGAGTCTTTTGACATACCTCACAAGCTCCTTTTATATTTCCAAAGGACAGGAGAGTTGATGAAACTGAGGGCTTCGATGGTTTTTTAAACATCGAAACCCCTGAGCTGGAGAAAGTCGAGACTTCTAGAAGCTTATCTTGCATCCGTGATGTCCCAGGAACCGGGTCATCTCTTTGAATGCATATTGGCTGGACACTTCGGGTGCTGCCCACTCCAGCCTCTTGATCAGGTATATTAATACCTGAACTATTTCTAGGCTTGAATTTGACGTGACTATGTTCGTCAATCCTTTGAAGATACTTAGGACTGTGAGTCCGACACGTATCTTCCTTAAGATGAATGTTACTCTCTGTAACATGAATTTTAGTTAGGAAGAAGGGGGGTGGTTGACTGGAAGGTTCCGAAGGACACCTTTCAGGTCTGACAAGACTACGAACACCCTTAATTGGAACAAGGTCCATATGTTCAGAAGGATTAACATTCAGAACTTGCTGTTTTTTATGAACTTGTTGAGTGGCGACAAGTTCAGAATGGCTCACTGATATCTTGAGTCCTTCTCGTGAACACGAAGCAGCCTTCCCTGGAACTTGATGAGCTAAAGTTTTCCTAGTACCTGTATGCTTTATAGCTCTCAGGTATACTCCTCCAGAAGGGTTTTGAACTGTAGGAGAAGGTAAGGAAATGATGGTAGGGAAATTTCTGTTTCCCATCAATGGCTCATCTTGAATAGGCTATGGACCGAAGGATTGAAGGTCCTGCGATCCTGAGGGAAAGTTCCTCTTAGCTGAAGCGTCTTTATGCTTCGAGTAGTCAGTAGGCTTAGACTTTTAACCATCTGCCTGTAGCACCGTGGTCACTGGAATAGTGGGATGTTGTTGAGCAGCCCGGATATTTCCAGCATTTCCGATCTTCTTTTTAGGTTGGGGACCCACAACCACAGAAGATTTTCTCTTTGAAGGAATGCCCCATTTTTGGAGAAGACCTATGTTCTCCATGGTAGCGTTCTTAATTACTTCCTTAGTGACCTCGTGTGGGAAGAGGTCTTTACCCCAGATGTTGGAAGATATTAGCTTCCCTGTTTCGTGTTTTACTGTTGCATTAGCGAACACAAACTCTCTACATGCTCTCCTAGCCTTCATAAAGGCGTAAAGGTCCTTCACCAACATAGCCATATGCATTTTGGCTATGACCATGAGCATGTCCGGGGTACTTGAGTAGGTTGAACACAACTCTATGTAGTTTTGTAGAGAAAGGGATGTCGCAAGTCTGTCCTTTGACTCCTGTTCATTACACAAGAGCAACTCAGACTATTTAGGGAGACATACCTTGAATTGTCGACTTGCGACGTCCTTGTCTAATTTTCCTACTGAAAATGTCTAATGGACTTCTTTCCAATCCTTTTCCTGTCCGGGAAAAGCTGGTGACAAAGGCTTGCACTCATCGAGTATGGGACATGGCTTACCCGCCTCTACCGCTTTGGCAACAGAAGTAAATGCCTTCCCCATAAAGGGGAATGAGAGTGAAGTAGGAGCAAGAAAGGAAGGGTGTCCGTTATTCAGTGAGAATACCTTCGACTCTGAATAACCCGCCTTTCTTAGACTACCTGAAAGGATAGTCTGTGCCTTATCATGGTCGAGAATCAAGACCTCCTTTGGTTCCGTTCCTTTTCTTGACTTTGGTTCGTACTTCAGTCGAATCCAACAATTAGGGAAAGCATCAAAGCTTGGCCAAAATTTAATTTTGTCCAAAGGAACAGCACCTATTTTCTCTGAGATGCAGAGATTGCCATTTGAAATCGGCATCTGCTCCGTGAACCTCCAGGGATTGGTTATGGAGCATGTTGGTAGGTTTTGATGCATGGGTCGTTTGACTGACCCTTGGGAAGCGACAAGAGAAACTTTACGAGGATCTATCTTGCGTTTTACTTCCTGCTTTTCGTTTTGTCTACGAAAGCTCTCTATTTGATTCTTCAGCTGGATACATAATTGTACCACATTATCCAACTTAGGGGTAGAAGACGAAGATGTCGACATCGATGGCTCTAAAGCCGGCACAGGCGGAGGATATTCCAACGCAACATATTCCTCTTCTACCTTGGAGCATTTCTTGCCCTTAATCCCAAAGGTTTTCTGGCCGTCAGGGGATGTAGTTAGCTCCTAAGGCACTACTGTTTCCTCACTTGCTTCCGGAAATAGTAGCTTACGCATCCCATCATTAGGTAGGAAAGGTCCTGGAGAGATCTTTTGAAAGCCTCTCACCCAGTTGCGTAATTTATATTGAGCTGTATCCCTAGTCTCTGTAGACTTGGGATTTTCAAAACCTTCGGACATTAATGTCCGACATATATTGCAAACCTGTGGGTTCCAATAATGTAGGGATCCGGAAATAATATTGCAGGGGGCATGAAACCTGCAAGTATTATGACCGTAAAAATACTTACTCTTGGCCTTGCAGAAGACTGCAGCACAAGGTATCTGGTGTTCCTCCTGTAAGGAAAGGAAAACCAAATGAGTATACAATGGATTATCTCCTTGACAATCAACATGCAAATGTCCTTTACAATAGAGTAGCTTAGATAGTAAGCTAAAAAAGGGATAGTAGAAGATACATACTTGTGTACCCCTGTGAGCATCGAGATTTCTCTATAGATTAACTCCAAGTATAAGGACTCTTACCCCTAGGGGTAGAGAAGTATCAAATCACTGTCCCAAAATAATGTTAATACTGTGGGGTCAGGATGACTGATTCTCGATCAGAATATTGAAGAAACTATTCATTCAATATATGAACGGTACCAGCAGAATGCTCGTACAAGGGTACCCAAGGTATGTCAGAAAATACTACTGTATCAGGGTACTGTATTTTCTAATTTCAGTAAGTCTATATTGCAATTTACTGGCTACTGTACATCATGTATTGTAGTCTAGTCATATGCTGCCTTCATAGTAGCATATGACAGTATGGTCTATCTTGCATGAAGCCAGCTGGACTAGGAAAATAAAGACATATATTTGTATATTCCACTCAGCCTATTTGCTGTAGTCTTCCTACTATATTGAAATATAGAGTTTCCTGATCAGGGAGACTCAAGGAAAAAGGCTCCACACTTTAACCCTGGATAGGTACGCTCCTCGGACACCCCTTTAAGGGTATACTCGGTCGCGCGCGACCCCGACACAAAAAAAAATTCTTAAAAAATCTGTTTTTGCAGTAACCTCCTTTTTGTTTTTGCCAAAAAAAAATTCAATGAATGCTCAAAACTACTGTAAAGATAAATACTACTCATCTGCAGAAAATCTATTTATTATAAATATTTTAAAAAATTAAGTAGAAAAAAAACAAGACCTTACATAAAAATTCATAAAAAAAAATTATACATATATACACAAATCCTTTTAGGAATTGATTCTTGAATGTTTAGGACACATCTTGGTGTATTTTGGATGAAGTCGGACCCATGGAGGTGAAGATCTGAAATGAGAAAAAAAGGGTAACTTTTTTTGGCCAAAAATATTTGTCCAAATTTCATGAATTTTTTTGGGTACCCAAATGAAATAGGAAGTGGCTAATTATTTTAGGGAATAAACATATGTAATCCTAAAATAGAAATATGTAAAAAAAATTTCATTATTTTGTAAATTACATTTATATCAGGGGCCTTATCTAAAGGTCATTTTTGAGTACTTAGAAATTTCGTAAAAAAAAATACATATATTTAATATATAATATGATATCTATGCAGGTAAAAATATACCAAAATATCACAAATTCTATAGGGAACAAGAATATATATAGATAGGGCAACTTACGCTTCGGATATGTCCACAAAATGGCCGCCAACCACACTGAATCAGACTCCTTGATCTGCCACCTGAAATGTAGGAAGGGTATGTCAATTTCAAGGTGTTATTTACTAATCTAATTATTGTATGGTGGGTTGCTGGATGATTGTCGATTATTTTACGACTATAAAATTAGAATTCTGACCCAAAAAAATTTTTTGAAGGGAAATAAAATCGAAAAAAAAAAAATTGTAAAACAATATAATATTTTAGCTAAAAAAAATTTATGATATTCAATGAAAAAAGAAGTAAACATAATTTTCCGACAAATAAACATCTAAATGAATCATTACTCTGTGATAGTTCCTTAGTACGTAGTAATTTTGAAAGAAATGGGAAAAAACGAAAAAGTGGCAATCGCAGGAAAATCGAACACACCTATATATACGCCATATCTGGCTAAAAATAAAGATAGGCATGGGTAGCCAGATCATCTAGAAACACTTTCCAACACTATAAAAATATAAATTTGCGACACTACTTGCCAATTCCTTACGGTAACATGACTAAGCAAAAAATGCAAAACAAATAAAAAGGGGCACTCGATGAAAAAGGGCAACGAGCTAATGGTGGACATTTCAGAAAAAAAAATTTCAGCCACGTGCTAGGCAAACCATCAAGGTACATTTTCCGACAAATAAACATCTAAATGAATCATTACTCTGTGATAGTTAGTTCCTTAGTACGTAGTAATTTTGAAAGAAATGGGAAAAAACGAAAAAGTGGCAATCGCAGGAAAATCGAACACATACCTATATATACGCCATATCTGGCTAAAAATAAAGATAGGCATGGGTAGCCAGATCATCTAGAAACACTTTCCAACACTATAAAAATATAAGTTTTGCGACACTACTTGCCAATTCCTTACGGTAACATGACTAAGCAAAAAATGCAAAACAAATAAAAAGGGGCACTCGATGAAAAATGGCAACGAGCTAATGGTGGGCATTTCAGAAAAAAAAAATTTCAGCCACGTGCTAGGCAAACCATCAAGGCACATTTTCCGACAAATAAACATCTAAATGAATCATTACTCTGTGATAGTTCCTTAGTACGTAGTAATTTTGAAAGAAATGGGAAAATACGAAAAGTGGCAATCGCAGGAAAATCGAACACATACCTATATATACGCCATATCTGGCTAAAAAAAAAAGATAGGCATGTAGCCAGATCATCTAGAAACACTTTCCAACACTATAAAAATATAAGTTTTGTGACACTACTTGCCAATTCCTTACGGTAACATGACTAAGCAAAAAATGCAAAACAAATAAAAAGGGGTACTCGATGAAAAATGGCAACGAGCTAATGGTGGGCATTTCAGAAAAAAAAAAAATTTTCAGCCACGTGCTAGGCAAACCATCAAGGCACATTTTCCGCCAAATAAACATCTAAATGAATCATTACTCTGTGATACTTCCTTAGTAGGCTACGTAGTAATTTTGAAAGAAATGGGAAAAAACGAAAAAATGGCAATCACAGGAAAATCGAACACATACCTATATATACGCCATATCTGGCTAAAAAAAAGATAGGCATGGGTAGCCAGATCATCTATACACACTTTCCAACACTATAAAAATATAAGTTTTGCGACACTACTTTGCAATTCCTTACGGTAACATGACTAAGCAAAAAAATGGAAAACAAATAAAAAGGGGTACTCGCGGAAAAATGGCCAACATTCTAATATACGGCATCTCAGATAAAAAAAAGACATGCACGTAGTAGCCCAACCATCAAGACACACTTTCCAACAAATAAACATGAAAAAAAATCAATACTATATGGCAATTCCTTACTACGTAGTAAATTTTTACAAATATTGAAAAAAACAGAAATTGGCAACCGCAGGAAAATACGCCACATACCAATATCTACGGCGTATCTGGCAAAAACAAAGTCATGCATGGGTAGTCAGATCATCTATACACACTTTCCAATGCTATAAAAATAAAAGTTTTGCGATACTATTTGCCAATTTCTTACGGAAAAATGACTTAGCCAAGAAAGGAAAAAAAACTGAAAAAAGGGCACTCGCGGAAAAATGGCCAACATTCTAATATACGGCATCTCAGATAAAAAAAAAAGACATGCACGTGTTAGCCCAACCATCAAGGCACACTTTCTAACAAATAAACATGAAAAAAAATCAATAATATATGGCAATTCCTTCCTACGTAGTAAATTTTTACACATATTGAAAAAAAACAGAAATTGGCAACCGCAGGAAAATACCCCACATACCAATATCTACGGCGTATCTGACAAAAAAAAAAGTCACGCATGGGTAGCCAGATCATCTAGACACACTTTCCAACACTAAAAAAGCAAAAGTTTTGCGACACTATTTGGCAATTTCTTACGGAAAAATGACTTGGCCAAAAAATGAAAAAAACTGAAAAAGGGGCACTCGCGGTAAAATGGTCCTCGTGGTGATGAACGACATTTCAACTAAAAAAAAAATCATGTACATGGTAACCAAACCATCCACCAAGACTTTTCACAACTGATAACCTATACAAGTTGCACCATTCTACGACAATTTCATAATACGTAATAACTTTGATAATTAAGCAACTTACCTTAGAAGGGTAAACTCGGTCGCGCTCGACCCCGACGCGTCTCAGAAATCTGGGAAGGAGTACAGCTACAGCGATGCACATCTGGACACTACTAGAGCGTGTAGGCGAGACACCGACTGCAGGTCGATCACCCACAAATTCAGTCACGGGGGTGAGTCACGTGAGAAAAACTTCTTTTGTTTTGACGCTCGGGGTCGCGGACGACCCACCGTACCGTTCCAGGGTTAAGGGTTAGGAGTGTATTACTCCTGCCTTGAAGTGTTTAATATTGTAGGGTAATCCTAATACAGATTTCTAATCAGGATATTGAAGAAATCATATTCATTCAATATAGGATTGGGCTCAGCAAATGCCTGTGCTGCATATCCAAAATATATTGGAAATAACTACTAGAATAAACTATATACTAGTTTTCTATCTGCAGTATATTCTATACTGCAGATATACTGGCTACCTGTATAAAATATACAGTAGTTCAGCCGACATGTAGCCGGCATAGCTAGGTCTTGCCGGCATACCCGGCATGCTAGTTAGAGAGAGAGAGATAGCATGGAAAAAAAGGCTACTTCTTACTGTGAATGTATACAGTAATTAAGGATGTAAAAGTCTAATTTGACTGCCTTTTTCCAGAAAGAAAGTTCTAATAGAAGGGGAGAATGTACCATTTAGGCTTCCATGCAGCTACAGTACTAATGCCGACAAGGTACCGCCGATACACTGCCGGCCGGCAAGTCCAGCAGTACCAGTACAGTCGGCGTGCTGCCAACTGAGTCAGCACTATCTGTGCCGGCCTGGCCGGCAGTACCCCAGCAACAGGAACTGTAGCAGCAGTCCAAGGGAGGACTAAAGAACCTTGGGAACAGAAGGGACTTCCCTCTCACGGCCATTATGGTCGCCGGCAGCCATCTTGGCTGCCAGCTGGGCCGGCAGTTGCCGACAGATGATGTGCTTGGCGGCAGTATGCTCTGCCGTCAGCCAAAGACATGGCTAGAGAGGGAGTCTGGCTGGCTCCGGCAACCTACCAGCAAAGGAAGGTTGTAAGATGCCGGCCTAAAGAAAGACAGTGGCTCAGCCATCAAAAGTGGACAAAGGGGTATGGAACAGAGTCCTGTAACGAGTGTGAAAGGAAATGGCAAAAATTGTCAGTCCTACCACCTGTAAAAGAAACTCTGTTTCGGTATCGGCAGAATCCCATGGAACAGGATAGACTTAGTTCTCCATCCCAGAGATTGCCGACACAGTTAAGGGGACGGCGGCACTGCCGCCTCCTCTCAACAAAGAAGAAACAGAGTTCCAGTGCCACGTATCCTAGGCTAAAGAAAATTACTCTTCAGCCCAGAGTACTTTGGCATAGGACTAGTCTTTTAGTCGCAAGGAGAAGATGGTATCCTACCATAACTTCAAGTGCGGCTAACCTCCATTGCCGGCCACCTAGCCGGCAGGGGAATGCTTGTATCCTACAACCCATTTGCCCTGCCGGCAGGTCGCCGACATAAGACTAAATACTCTGATATTCTGACTAAATCCCAAAATCCAATGGTATACCACAACCAATGGTTAAGGGAAGAGGCAGGACAAACCCTAAGTTAGCCATGTTTGAATAAAATTCAAGGCACGGCTATTAGGGTTGTACCCTGAGGCTACACGCAGAGGGAAAGAGATTACCCTTAAGTCTCCGAAGAGACGTGTAATGTTTCATAACATTCTAGGAGGTAGCAGTCTCCACTGAATGAAAACAATACACGAGGGTAACTGGGGAAAGTCTGAACGTATAGTAAAACGTCTAGGTAAGGTTACCTAGGCTATACGAGATCTCGGTTACCTAAATCACCGAAACTCTAACTATACGATCGACAGAGAAAAGGGGGAAACAAAAATTATGCACATTATCGAAACTTTACAAGAATAATTGCCTAAATAGCTAAATAATTAAAATAATTAAATAAAACTATTAAAAACTGGAAGTCGTTCTGCTATCTAAATAACACATGCCTAACGAACGACGGCGCCATGGCGCCTCCAGTAACTGACCTAGTTCTTAAACACAATAAAATACTCTAATTTCATTGTGAAACAGGAGCTAAAATATACTCATAGTAAAGACCCGATACTCAACTCTCCAGAGGCGGAAGAAGATGGAGAGAGCATAATAATAATCCTGTAAAACGATTTAAAAGTTAGATCACCAGGAAATATCACCGAGCGAGATCGGTACAAAAAAAGGAATGTCCGCCATCGTGGGAATGGCGCTGTTGTATTCCCAATAATATTACGAGAGCGGGGAGAGCCTTTGGACGGCTCCCTTTTATTTTGCCACATCCTCCTCGAAGCCAAAACGCTGTTTGGGGTGAAGATTGCTATGGAGGCGTGTCAAGAATGCGTCCGCTGATATTATGCGATATCCTTGGGAGAAATTTTAAGGATATTCGCGCCAGGAGTTAGAATTCTGGATACTTAAAGGTAAAATTCTCTGGGAATATCACTGTAGTACATATATCCCTTAGGAAGCTACTTTAAGGAACTTCCATCACGACGACATGGCTTGAGCCCAAAAAAATACTTATAAATCAAGAGACTGTTTCATATTTACGATTTGGAGAGGGCCATGCTTCAGAATGGGGCCTGGTCTGCCTATTGTCTCCTTTTGACTCCCCAAAACATTTAGCAGTATCAATGTTTCTAACTCAGGAAAAACATTTTTTCCTCTTGATTGCAGCAGTCTGTATTCTGTATTATTTCAATATCCAGTCTGTGTTCTGCATTGAAATGTTTTTTTTTTTCTAAAGAGTTCTTACTTTGTGTACGCTTCTAGTATGCATAAGCTACTGAGTTTTAAGCTTATTGTCACGAGCATGGCTTCGTGCATAGCCATATCTAGCAATTCACCGTAGGTCATACACAGATATTCAGGGACAGTATCTCATGGGTGGAACCAATATTTAAGCTGGCTCAGAAGTTGTCGTATCGACATTGGCCTGTTTAATTCTTTGAGTAAAAAGTTATCGTTAATTTTTCATCTTACATTTTTTTTGGTTATTTAATTCATTGTGCATTTTATTTTTCCTCATATGATGATTCAGTTATTTCCTAAATCCTTTTCATTCTTTCTCTTAGGTTTGTTCATATTTTTAGAGCTAATTTGTCTATCCAGTCTATAAAACTTCGATCCCTTGAACGTAAATAGAAATACGAATTTCTTATAAAGTGTTAATATCAAAATGTGTGGTAAAAATTATCTTTAGTTCACAGTAAAAATTTGGCAAGCCGTTTTCCATTAAAGGGGCTATAAGGAAATTGGTTGTTTAGTTTGTTCAGTTGTATGACCGTAATGGAGGGGCCAACTTTACTCCAAATTGGATTCTGACTTCTTTTATAAACCTCCCCATTATCTATGCCCATGGAGTAAATTAATGTTTAATAAAGTATGGGTTCATTGAACCCTAGAATGAGATCAGAATATTTTGCTTGAAAATAAGTTTCAGTTCATGATAAAAAAGTAATGCTGCTTAGAGGCAACTACTAGGTTACTAATATTACATCTGAAATCAAGAATATTATTGCACATCTACAATAATTACAGTGCATAGAAAAACAGATCCCAATATTCCATTAAAATCCTTAACGAATAGTGAAATTAAAAGTAAAAACCTAACCTATACATAAAAAAAACAATCTTAATCATGAAAATCTCTTACTTCACATACAAATATGATGATATATTAGATAAAGGATATTAAAGTGTCAAAAATTTAGTCTTTATAGCAGATCTAAAACACCATGATTGAAATAAAGTCATGCAAGAGAACTTTAACCCGAAAGAGTGCTAAAACGTGGTAAAAAATTTAAAGAATTATCGAAGACATAGGAGCATTTATTTCTTATATCATCACAGTCTTCAACTATACACATTTGAGCAGTCGTAGCATCATGGAATAGCCACTGAAGAATAACACCTACTTTCCACTACTGTATGATGAGAAACAAAGGCTGAGAAAAACGAAGATAATGAAGAGTGTAATGCGTATGTAAGGAGATGGATAGCAGCAGGAATATTAAGGTTGTGAAAATAATCCCTTTTTTGATCAGTAATACTACATTACTTCGGAAAATCTATCGAAAAGAAGAGTAGCAGTAAGTTCATAATATATATATATATATATATATATATATATATATATATATATATATATATATATATATATATATATATATATATATATATATATATATAATCTTTGGAAAGTCTTATATTCGGGTTAATCCAATCAATGAATTGACTGAACATGATAAAGAAAAAAAAAACTGCCTTGAAAAGCTTTCTCTGGCAATTTCGCACCCCTCCCCCCTTTTAGTGAAGTTCCTCAATGAATGTACGTCGTAAATTGAGATTGAGGATTAGAATGGTCTAGGCCCACGTTTAAAATCAACATTAGTTTAAACCTGGTACTCTTCTATGAACAAGTAAATTATATTTTTTTCTGTTTTAGATCTATATTATGAAGTATGAGCTGGAATACGAATGATTTATAGATATTTCTAATGAAAATATTCTTCTGATCACTAGGTAGTATGGGGTTCAAATAGTCAGTCAGTCTGTTAAAGAAGCCAGAGCCAACGACACGCTTTCGAACAAGCAGGTCTTCCCAATGGGAAGACGGTTTCTCTTTCAAATTATTCGTTTCTGTCAAAAGTGGACAGGAATCAGAGAGGGATGAATTGGAATGTCCATTGAAAGAAACCTTACTCATACAGGATGGGTTGATTAAAAACTCGGGAAAGGCAGATTGACTGGATTTTTTTTTCTTTTTATGATTGAATCCATGTGGATATGTGTATTGTGAACTCTTTATGACGTTGGAATGAATTTGTATTCCTTTACAAAGCATGTTTCCTTCAACAAAAAATATTCACCCCGTTTGTTATTTTTCCTCGTGAATAATTTATTTCTAGTGAAATCTTACTTTTATTCCAGCAGCTTGGGTTCGAGATATGCATAATCTGTTTGATAAGTCATATTTGTGCGACTTCTTTAACATTAATACTAATTCCTTTTGATGGCTTGCCTTGATACTTGACCTAATCACTCCAAAATCTATCCAAGCCTATCTTTGGTAATTTTTAAGACACCTGATTGTGTATTGCACTCATTAGAAAAGTTCCATTCAAATCATACATCTCCACTTTGATATCTATTTTCAGTCATGCTTCCTCCAACTTGGAAGTTATGAATGCGATGACCAATAAAGAAGAAAATAACAATTAGCGAATGAATATTCAAGTGAACAGGATATTGAGAAATTTAATAGTAATGATTAAAGACCTAACTCGATATTTTGGTCGAAATTTAGAGTGAATTGAATCAAATGCAAGATTTTATAGATATAAAAACTTCAAATACGTCTTAAGAGGTAGTTGGAGATCACTTTTATTTAATAGTAAAATCAAATCATTTAGAAACTTCTGGTGTTAATCGTGAATTATAATTTTTAATTCTGTTGAAAGTGTTAGGATTACAATACGAAGTGTTAAAAAATCCTTATCCATATATAACAAAAGGGGCCCAAATTATGAAATAAGCATTTCATAGCATGTACATAAATTTATAATGCATAGCCAAAGATATTATTGAGAATTATATATAAATAATATAAAAATATCATATCTCTGGATTAAAACTACGGAATAAGTCAATTAAAAAATAAGATGAACATGAAAATAAATGTAGCGAAAAACACGAAAAACCAAGATGTCATTACAAAATAATAAAAGCACACCGAAGACGAGGTATATCATCTCGAATCGAGACTTTGATATGCCGCTTTTCCATCACTGTCAAAAACGAGAGAGAGAGAGAGAGAGAGAGAGAGAGAGAGAGAGAGAGAGAGAGAGAGAGAGAGAGAGAGAGAGAGAGAGAGAGCGCGCGCGCATGCGCTCGCACGTGAATACTGACAGATGTGAGGTCCATCAAAGTCTCATCTCTCTTCTGTTATCATTTTGTAGTGATATCTCTTGTTAACATATGTTACATGCCCATGCTACATTAATTTCACCTCTTAATTTTGAATAAAGCTTCCCATCCATTCCTGAATGGCACAGAAGTTACAGAACCTCTCCACCATACACACCTGAGTACGAAGAACACTTCTTTCACATCACTTGAGTACAACTACTGCAACTTTGCCGGTTGAAGGGAAGGCTTACCATACTGGGTACAGCAACTCATATCCGAAACTGTATATGGGTTACAGGAGCTTATTGCTTTAAACAACCACTTAAAGTAGAGTTTACGTTAGTCTTTCATTTTGCCAAAATATGGATCATTGTTGAACAATGGTTACAATAAAAATAACTGCCCTACTACAACTTAAAAGTACAAGTTTCTTATGAAGCATTCAATGACTTACAATAAATTTAAATAACATGGATGACCTCAAGAGATGATACAATACTGCGTAGTCTAACAATGTACTATGCCTCTGTGTTCAGTGCAGTATTTTGTTTAAACTGCATCTCACTCTATTCCGTAGCGAGCATTACCAATTAAGATGAACAGTTCAATAAAACTATGTACACAACGTTTCGACTCCTCCAGATATCCCAATCATGCAACCTGTGATTTATCCAAGGGCAATAAATATACTTTGGCAATATTCTGCACGTAACCTCTGATTCGGGATTCGACCGGTATCAGTATAAGATTTCTGATTCGTTCTTCAGAGCGCCGAAGTATTCTATCTTTTACTAAGCTTCAATGGAAAATTTCTGATTTATTCTTCAACAATCTACACTAAACCTCAGGAAAATCCTTCAGACGAACCAACAATCAACTTTGTTAAATAACCAAATAAGCAAACCTCTTCCACTTGCACAAGAACTCTTTAGCCTTTTCCACTTGAGGGAAGAATAATCCACTTACCTCCTCTCCCCTCAAAAGAACCTTCACCAATGGCTCTATTAGTAGATTTCGACCCAATTGCTTTCTCACGGATGGTTTAACCATCATTATCATATCGCGTATTATGCCTCCATAAATACCAGCGAAGCAAGAACAAATAAACAGTAAAACTGAAGCAATTTAGGCTCATACTAGATATCCAGTATATACTATCACCATAAATAAAATAGCAATACATCTTTTTAGGGGCTTGTGCTGTTACTCGTTTATGATATGAAAGATATGAGTATGTTCATTTCGATAAAGATGAAGATAGGAATAATGAAATAAATAACGAGGAACTGTTAACTAGTGATAACATATATTTGTATCTATGAGGTTTCTTAAGTATCTGCGCAACCATCCATAAAGACGTGCCAAAGTACGTACATATTGCTGTAAATAAAACAACGAGTTCACAATTCTTATTAAATAGGGATCCTTTTATCAAGGGTTGACTCAAAGGACAACTTTGTGCCCATCTTCCCTAGGACCCAAGAAACCAGCAGGAAGCGGCCAAGAAGATTACGATAGATCATCATCTTGAAAGAATAACGGTTATAGGCCACAGGAAAGTAAGAATCAGAAAATTATTCT
>NC_090726.1:123885889-123898389 GCF_036898095.1 Palaemon carinicauda | reverse complement strand
AACGAGTAAATGCATCCACAAATACACATATTACCTATGTTGTGTTATAACAGTAAGAAATGATCCTACCACATCCATATGCACCCTCTAAAATTTAATAGGAATCACAGGCCACTTTCGGCTACCGGTACAGTGTTTTTATGTTCTTTGAAACAGTTACAAGCATGGCAACATTTTATATAATTGTCTATAGATTCTTTTATTCCTAATGAAAAGAAGGATTCTCGTGCTCTACTTAATGTGCTATCAATCCCTAAATGGTCTGCATACGGACTTGCATGTACAATGTGAATGGCTTGATTAATTAAAGAGGGAGGAGGAACTACCAATGCACAAAAATCCCCTCCCTCTTCTTGTTAGCACAATAAAAGATATAATTTTTTTATAAAAAAAATTCTTATGAGGCACATAAGTGATGGATAACTCTCTGATTCCCCTTTAATCACTGCTCACACTCTTTCCATCCATTGCACTTTTTTCTGTCCCTCTCGGAATTCCTTTATGTCCCAACCTCCCAAGTCAATCACACCTGCATCATCAGGGCACTCATTCCAATCACCCGTGGTCATGTCTCCGGCCACCCACATACATTCTCTCTCTCTCTCTCTCTCTCTCTCTCTCTCTCTCTCTCTCTCTCTCTCTCTCTCAATATTTCTACTAACTCTCTCTCGCTCTCGCTTGCGGATCTCATTTTCTGATTGCTCCTCGTGTGAATTCACATCCCGTTTTCTATTTTGATTAGGGCCTTCAATATTTTTATTTTGTTCTTCGTTCCTCTTTTGTACCCTAGTTGCTACTCCTATTACTGCACCTCTAGAGAGGGCATCAGCTACCTTATTAGCTTTTTCTTCTATGTGGTCACAACCCTTTTATATTAAACTCTAACAATATTTCAATCCATCTCAAGTCACCCTTGTAATACAAATCACATAAGGGACGATGATCAGTTTGCAACTCCATCGGCTGACCTAATAAAAAACCGATGCCTCTCTAGAACCCAAAGAATAGCCAAGGCCTGCTGATTGAATGTACTATAATTCCTTTCAGCCCCTTTCAGTACCTAGGAAGCAAAACAAATGGGTCGCCCTCTACCTTTATCATCTTGTTGAGAAATTATACCACCAATAGCTACGCTACTCACATCCGCTATCACTAAAAACAGGCGATCAAATCTAGGATATGCGAGTAAGTCATTGCTAGTTAAGGCAGCTTTTAAATAGCTAAAGACCCTTTCTTCTTTAAAGCATCAAAGGTTCTTGCTAACTTTCCAAAACCTCTTATGAATTAACGGTATTACCCAGCAAGCCCAAGGATCCCAGCTACTTTCCTAGGGGTACATGGCCTGGGGAAATCTGTAATAGTTACTACTTTACTGGAACAGGGTTGGATACCTTCTGGGGTTATTGTATGACCTAAAAATTAGACCTGCTTACGGAAAAATTAGTACTTTGACAAATTTATTTTCATACCATTATGTTGCATTGCTTCTAAAACTTTATGAATATTGATATAATGTCTTTCGGCCGTTTTTCCTGTAATTATGATACTGTCTAAATAAACAAGAAAATTATGGCCAATTAAG
Organism: Palaemon carinicauda; assembly: GCF_036898095.1. Classification (NCBI taxonomy): domain Eukaryota; kingdom Metazoa; phylum Arthropoda; class Malacostraca; order Decapoda; family Palaemonidae; genus Palaemon; species Palaemon carinicauda. Next base: position 123,896,807 of record NC_090726.1, on the reverse strand, counting down.
GGAGACAAAACTGCCATCATTACTTTAGAGAAATGACTTAGAGCATTTTTAACACTGAATGGAAGAAAATTCAACTGAAATAGTTGATCATTGGCTATAAATTCAATTTTACATTGACTGCCTTCCTGAATGGGTATTTGATAGTAAAGAGATTTTAAATCAAGAGTTGTAAAATATTTACTATCCCGTACCTTCACAAGTAATTCTTTGATTGAGGGCAATGGAAATGCATTATCCTTTATGACTGCATTCAACTTCCTATAACCAACACACAATCTTACTGCGCCATCCTTTTTCCTAACAGCTACAATTGGAGAGCTTCTCGATATTCCCTTGTTCCCTTAATTTACTCATTTCCGTTTCTATTCCTCCCTGGAAATGAATGGGTACCTTTTACAGCCTTGACCTGATCGGCTCTGCCTGCCAAGTTTCAATACTAAAGGGGAATCAATCAATCCTCCCGGGTGGCTCGTCTCCAATTGCAATTACATAAGAATAATTATTAACAATGTTACTAACTACAGGTTGATATTCTGTCAGACATAGTTTTCGTACTTGCAAAATCAAGTTCTGAGTGCGTTCGTCTGTGCAGGCTGGAATTGGGGCTCCCAAGATCCCATTATTAGCAATTTATCATAACTCTAATTCACACACAGAATAACATCCTAACACAACTCTTTTATTTGACAAATTAATTATCGTTATGTCTGCTCTGTTCTCCTTTATTTCTGACAAGCCCTCTAAGACTACATGTGCCCATTTGTCATGGGGTTTAACTACGACCTTGGTTCCCTCCGAGAGAGGCTGACATGGGGTCACTGATATGCTCGTAAGTGTCTGGGGAGGCAATACTTCTTCTCTTTTAGGTACAGCTGTTAACTTACTTAATTGTCCTTTTCCGCACAAGCACTTACACTTTCATGACTTTCTATCCGCAAAATGCACCCCCTGCTTTTACTTTTATTTTATCTTTTTCCTCGTAAATGTATGTTTGATTACTCATTATAAAATCCAAACCAAGTATAGCTTCGATTCCTGGAATTCCCAAGGTGGGAAGGACAAAAAAATCATGAGTAAACCTCACAGATCCCACCTTTAAGTTGACAATCGTTGTATGTCTTGCCTGTAGTTTATTTCCTCCTAGAGTGTCGAGGATGATGGATGCTACTGACTGCATTGGGTTTGATGAGATTCCTTACTAAATAAGCAAAACGCTGGCTCCTGTATCGATAAGTGCCCGAATGGACTTATCTGGTAAGTCAACCCTGACTCTTAAAATTCCAAGCCGTCCATTAGGATATGTGGGACACGTGCCAGCCACCTCGTTTGGATTACCACTGGCCCCTGCTCCTGTCCCTAGTGCTACGGGGGTGAGATTGGGGGTACCAATAGGGGCACCACTGGCCGCTCAACTTCTTCTGTTGTCATGCAGGGCAGCATCGATCTCCCTCTTTTCCCCTTTCATCTGTTTCCTTTTCCTCGGATGTTGGGCGGGGGATGGTGTGCATGTGCCAAAGCCTGCCCAACCTCGACGTTTTTTGCTGGGCACTCTTGAGATAGATGACCGTAGGCCTGACAAATGTAACAGCGGGGGGGATCCTTGGGTGGGGTACTCAACTCATGGGTGCCCCTCTCCCCCACAATGCCAACATCTGAAGACTCTTCTCACATGCTGACTATGTTGTCCACTCTCCCGGTTTAGGGATTGGCTGCCACCTTTCTGACATGGGGGCAGTAATTTTCCGTCATTTTTTCTTCTTACAAACTGTCTAGAATGGTTTGTATCACCATCACTATGTCTGCTAACGAGTGATTGTCATCGAATAAATAACAACATAAATACGGGTTTACTAATCTGCGAATATGTTTACAGGCAATTACTTTTTTACCACGTCTGTGAGATTGGCACTCCATGTAGCAAACGAATCACAATCTCAGTTGCAAAACTGAGAACTGATTCACCTTTTCGAATTTTGGGTTTGTAATTTTCTTTCATGTCCCCTTTTCTCGCATCAGGTAAGGCGTATTTTTCAATTAAACGTTCTTTTATTTCAGTATAACTTCTCAAACTGTCTTGTGGCCAACACATTACCTCCATTGCTAGAGCATCTTTCAGCAACCTAATTACTTGAATTGCTTTTTCTCTTTGTGATCACCCATATGTGGCCACTTCAAAGTGTCTCAAAAACACTATGATCGATTGAAACCCTTCATTAGGCCGTTGATCATTAAAAGGCTTAAAACTTGCCTGGAGTTCTGGCAATTTTTTAACTACGAAGTTTTGCATATCCTCACTCGGCTGTGCATGTGTGTTTTCACTTGTGTGCGTTTGAACATTTTGTATGTACGTCAGATATGCTGTGATTGCATGCCGCTCCTCTTCTTGTTCAACTGATAATCTGTTTATTAACTCGGCTAGGTTATCTAACCTATATTCTAAGTCGTGCGTTAGTTGTTCTCATCTATATTCTTCATCGACATCACTATAACAAAATGCTCCTCTGTTTACATCTCCCAAAGCAACAGTGTCTGCCATGTTAGTCCTTGCGTATCTAAGAATCCTGAACTTTTATTTTACCTACTTAAAGAACAATTTCGCTCAAAGCATACACAAACAGACAAATTTTTACACCTGACACCAAATATGTCCGATGTCAACAGATAATGAGACATCGAAACATGGGTTTTTTTCACATTATTATAAAAATGTTCTTGAGTACACTTTACACAGCCCGGTACTCTTCAGATGAGTACCTACTTGCCCTTATGATCACTTGGGAGGTACTGCTTAACCCTCGCTAGTAAATGCAATGTTGCTCTGTCAATATGCGGAATTGTTAAATATCATGGTATTCGCCACTGTGATGGATATACTGTCACCAATAGGCTTAACACACATCACATATCAGACTTGGCACACTTCACCTATAACAGAGTTCAGTGATCGCTCCCTACAATTTATGACAGTAGTAGTACTCTTAAAAAAGTCCTTATTCATACTGTATAAAACACAATACTTATACAAATTTTGCATACAAGGATGAGGATATATATATATATATATATATATATATATATATATATATATATATATATATATATGGATAAATATCAACACAACATCGTGTTCAGATAGAAATAAATTTCTACCTCATAATTGGGATCGAACGCTGACCCCTTTTAATGAAAGGCCAGGTCGAAACCAACCATGCCACGAGAGGCCATAAAGGAAGTCGGAACCTAACTGCTACCCAGCAGTTCAGGATTTACCTGGCGAGACAGCAATCTCTTACCAGCGAGTTTTCCCCGACTTCCCGGCCCACCACGTGACACAATTGGTAGTAATTCATTCAAATTACCCTTAATGATTCAATATGGGTAAATATCAACACAACATCGTGTTCAAATAGAAATAAATTTATACCTCATACTTGGGATCGAACGCTGGCCCCTTCTAATGAAAGGCCAAGTCGAAACCAACCATGCCACGAGAGGCCATATATATATATATATATATATATATATATATATATATATATATATATATATATATATATATATATATATGTGTGTGTATATATATATATATATATATATATATATATATATATATATATATATGTATATATATATATATATATATACATATATATATATGTATATATATATATATATATATATGTATATATATATATATATATATATATATATATATATATATATATATATATATATATATATATATCTATATATATACATATATATATATAATTTATATATATATAATGTATATATGAATATATATATATATATATATATATATATATATATATATATGAATATATATATATATATATATATATATATATATATATATATATATATATATATATGTATATATATATATATATACATATATATATATATATATATATATATATATATATATATATATATATATATACTGTATATATATATATACATATATATATATATATATATATATATATATATATATATATATATATATATATATAGTATTATTATTATCATTATTATTATTATTATTATTATTATTATTTTTAATATTATTATTATTATCATTATTATTATTATTATTATTATTACTTGCTAGGCTACAACAGTGGTTGGAAAAGCAGAATGCTATAAGCCCACGGGCTCCAACAGGGAAAATAGCCCGGTGAGGAAAGGAAAGAAGGAAAAATGAAATATCTTACGAACAGTAACAACATTGAAATAAATATTTCTTAAATAAACTATAAAAACTTCAACAAAACCAGAGGAAGAAAAATAAGATAGAATAGTGTGCCCGAGTATACCCTCAAGCAAGAGATTTCTAACCCAAGACAGTGGAAGACCATGGTACAGAGGTTAGGGCACTACCCAAGACTAGAGATCAATGGTTTGATTATGGAGTGCCCTTCTCCTAGAAGAGCTGCTGACCATAGCTAAAGAGTCTCTTCTACCCATGCCAAGAGGAGAGTAACCATTGGACAATTACAGTGCATTAGTTAACCCCTTGGGCCAAAACCCCCATAAGCAGCAAGGTCCATCGAGAGTCTTTCATGGGATTGAAAAGCTAAACTAGTGAGTTTAGTTTCATAAAAACAGGAATATAGTCCAGTCAAATTAGGAAATAAAAATGAAAAAATTCATAACAAGCTGAAAGTTGGTGAATGTTTTCTACAGACAATTAGAAATAACATATCAAAAGTCGCCATCCGTCCACCCTGAGCTTCGTCCGCCTTCTTGGAAAAATGCCGCCAAATTTCAGTTTTTCGCTATTTCCATGGAAACCATTGATCTTAAGAAAATAACTGCCTAATACATTATTGTTCCCCATAATATTTTCTACAAAAGATGTTCAATGCATATTTTTGCTATGAATGATAGTTTTAATGATATTCTCGGTTTTGTAACCATATTAAATTGTGTGAGCATGCCCATGTGAATTTATTCACTTGCTTTTGATCTGATACTTGGCTATTTTTTTTTTTTTTTTTTTTTTTTCTTTTGCACTATAGTATTTTCTAAATGGTTATCCTTTTTGTTTTGTTTTCATTTCAGAATATACTTTAAAAATGGAAGGAACCACAGAACAAAGTGAATTATGTATACTTTGCGAAGAACGCTTAATAGAAAGTGAAAATGTTTGTGTTAAGAAAGGTTTGTCGACACTTGTTGAAGCAAGTAAGAAAAGAGGAGATGATAAGTGGCAAAAGTGGGTTAATTTATCAACTATTCAAGTACACATAAAATGCAGAAAAGACTATACTAGAGAAAAGAGTATAAAAGCAGCTAATAAAAAAGATACAACTGACCAGGAGGAAACAGGGTCACCCATTAAACAGAAAATAAGATCAAAAGAAACTGTGTTTGATTTCAAGAAAAAGTGTATATTTTGTTTTCAAGAGTGCTGTGAAAAAGAGGAAAAGAAAAAACCTCTCCATAGACGGCAAGTAGTTAGTAGAGTAATGACCTTAGACTTTGGAAAAAATGTGCTGGATAAATGCATCAATCGTAATGATGACTGGGGCAAAAAAGTAAAAGCAATTATAGTTGGTGTTCATTGTTTGGTTGCAGAAGAAGCAAGATACCATAGGTCATGTAGCTCCAAGTTTTTTTCGAAGCAACACTTAAATCCGTCAGGTAAACGTGGACGACCCGATGATGAAGATATAGAAACTGGCTTAGAGAAAGTTTGTTCATATATGGAAGACAGTGATGACTGTCAATTTACTTTGCAGGAATTGTTAGATGTGATGCATCAGAACCAATCTTGCAGGACAAGTGGAAGCTATCTGAAAACCAAATTACAAGAAAAGTATGGAAATGATGTTATCATAACTACCCTCCAAAGAAAGATTCCCATTGTATGTTTCCGCAAATCAAGAGATAAATTGCTATGTAATTCTTGGTATAATGAAAAACTCCATAGTGAGAAAGAAGAGCAAATGAGGATTGTTAGAACTGCAGCAGCTATTATTAAAGAGGACATCAAGTCAAAGGTGTACGACTCCAGCAACTATCCTTCTCCTGAGGGACTCTTTAATAATGTGGAAAACAACATACCTGATTCTCTTCAAGTTTTATTACATGAAATAATTGAAAAAGGAGGAAAGGGAGATACAGACAACAAACACAGGGTATGCTCTGCTATAGCTCATTCAATCCTACAAGCAGTTCGTCCAAGAACATTTGTCTCTCCGATCCTACTCGGAGTAGCTGTTTACGTACACAGGAAATTTGGATCAAGACTCCTGGTACATATTTTACATAAACTGGGATTCTCTACTGGATATAATGAAGCACAACTCTTTGAAGCATCTTGTATGAAAACTACCCCTCCTAATATTTTGCCTGATAATTTCATGCAGTTTGTTTTTGATAATGCAGATTTTGATGTACACACAATAGATGGGTTTCACACATTTCACTGCATGGGAGGCATTGAATATGTAACACCAGCAGGCTCAATGATCAAACCAGAAGTAATTGAAAGACTGAAAAAAATGCCATCTGCTAGAGAAATTTCTTCGTGTTCATCTATAACAATGAAACCCTTCACAAGTTATAGTGAAAGTGGACTGAAAAGGATTGAAATTGAGGATCTAAAGAAACTTACATCAAATCCTAGTGAAAAAATTACAACGTCATCTTGTCATTTGCTATGGTTGAGTGGGAAGTGGATGAAATTTAAGGATATTCCACACTGGAATGGATTTATGGATGCTATCAATAATAGCGAGGACTTTGATACGACGTCCATTCGCTTCTTGCCTTTCCTTGATTTAAAGGTTACCTCTTCTGATGCAATAAACAGCGTGTTACATTTTGCATCTGATTCATGTAGAAAAGCGAGTAAGAATGTGACATGTGTTACTTTTGACCAGCCATTATATTGGAAGGCAAGAGAGATTGTGTCCTCTACTGAAAACAGTTTGAATTTAGGTAATGTTTTCGTGCGACTAGGTGGTTTTCATCTCTTAATGTCATTTATTGGTTCTATTGGGTACATCATGGCCGGTAGTGGATTAAAAGAAGTGTGGGAGACAGTTTATGCCCCTAAATCTACAGACAAAATGAGGACAGGACACAGCTTTGCCAGAGCCCTTCGAGCACATCTGTTAACATATGCTGCATTGGGCCAGCTTCTTTTAGAGGGTGCAACCATTTCTGATGAGGATAAACAAGAGGTTCAGTCCATGCTTCAGCAGTATGATAACAAAAAATTGACTGCAACATCAGTAAAGGAATCGGCTATCATAAATAGCATTGTAAAGAAATTTAACACTCATTTACAAGAAGTTACCTTAAGGGGCAAAACAGCAATGCTTTGGATACAATATTTCCAGATGGTGACTGTGATGCTACACTATATAGAGGCTGAAAGACTAGGAAATTGGGAATTACACCTACTGTGTGTTCAAGAGTTTATACCTTACTTTCATGCAGCTGGTCACTTAGCTTATGCAAAATCGTGCCACCTATACTTGCAAGATATGCATGATTTACACCAGCATATGCCTGATGAAGATTTTGTCAAGTTTACAAAGAAAGGATTTTTTACAATCAGGCGCTCAAACAAGAATTGGGCTGGTCTATGGTCAGATCTTACTGTTGAACAAACGCTAATGAGGACCATGAAGACCTCAGGAGGGCTGACACATGGGCGAGGGATAACCGATAGTGTATTGAGTCGGTGGATTCTTGGCATGCCAGATACATGTGAAATGTGCACCAAAGTTGAGGAGTTTTGTGGATTGAGAAGTTCGTATAGTGAACAGCACATTGAACTACGACCTTCAAGGATTGTGAGAGATAATGAAGATACAGATAAGATTTTGCAATGGTTTCTTTCTTATCCACCTTTTTCAGACAATAAGGAGATTATGTCACTTGCAACTGGGATAACTGGTGATAATAAAATAAACTGCTACAAAAGCTATGAAATTGGATTGGAGTCTATGAATGCCATAACTGGACAAGCTTTCGGTGAGGTAAAATTGAAGCGCAAGAACCGTGTGTTACCTCTGGCAACAATAAACTCAAGTGTCACAATACGAGAAGATATTGTTCCTGTTGATACAACTCTTCTGTTTCAAAGAATAATACATACATTAGATACTAGTACTGCTGATCTGCAAGATTATTTTCAGTACGAGCTTGCCTCAATGCCACCTGCATTATTTACTGAACAGGGCATGAGAAAGACCAACAAAGCTGCAATGTATAGTGTGTTCAATGATAAGAGTACTAGTACATTTCAGTATCTGGATGAAGCAGTTTTAATTGTAGATGGAGGTTTTCTACTTCGTGTTGTATGGCCATCACACATTCAAGGACTCACTTATGATGAGGTCTATGAGGCATACATCTCATACATCAAACAGTATTACCACACAAAGGCAGTCATTGTGTTTGATGGATACGGTGACTCAAAATCTAGTACAAAGTATGCAGAGAGACAACGCAGATCACGCACATTGCAAACTACTGATACGATTTTTTACCCCAACACCAAAGTATGCATTAGTCAAGAAAAAATCCTATCAAATGAGCATAACAAATCGCGATTTATCAGCCAGTTGTCCAAAAAACTAGCTGAAAATGGTATCTTGGTGAAACAAGCACCTGATGATGCAGATTTATTAATTATACAGACAGCTATACGAGAGTGTTTGAACTCTGAGAACTCCATAGCTGTTGTTGGAGAAGATATTGACCTTCTTATACTTCTGACTGCACTGACACCAGAAAGCAGAAATATTACTTTCTTGAAACCTGGTCGTGGAAAAGTGCCTGCCCGACACTACAATTCTTCTGATCTACAAGCTTCACTTGGTTCACTAAAGGATTACATTTTTTTCATTCATGCTGCCAGTGGGTGTGACACAGTTTCGTCTCTCTTCGGACAAGGGAAGCTTAAACTTTTCAGACTTTTACGGAACAAAGAAAGACTAAGAAAGCATGTAGATGTATTTAATAGCAAGACATCAACACAGAAATCAGTGGCTGATGCAGGAGAGAAGTTACTTATTGCCCTATATGGAGGTCCTGATGAAGAATTTGAGCTAAATTCATTTCGATTGAAGTGCTTTAGGAGAGCAACAGTACGTTGTAAAAGGCAAGTAAAACTTGAAAGACTTCCCCTAACAGCAGAAGCATCAAAACAACATTTTCTTCGTGTGTACCATCAGGTTCAACTATGGCAGAGCAATCCACTACCGTCTGAGCAGTGGGGATGGATAAAAGGCACTGATGGTTTGGTTCCTGTCACCACAGAATTACCACCCGCACCTGAGAAGTTGCTACATTTGATATCGTGCGCATGCACAAAGAACTGTGTACGGAACTGCAGCTGTGTAAAAGGGAGTCTAAAATGTTCCATCGTATGTGTATGTTGTCGAGGGTTTTCTTGCTCAAACTCTATAATCCAATCCGAGGAAGAACTAATGGATGAACTGGAGACTCCCTCACGTGATACTGATGAAAGTGACAATGAAGATCATGAAGAATCTGTTGAACCAGAAAAAATATGTCATGCAAACCAACAGGAAATTAGCTGTGAAGATCCAGTCAATAATTCAGGTACGGCAAAATCAAGTGTTTTACCATTTACTTCTACTTCAGTGGAGCCGCTAGAGCGTCCAAGGAAATCGTTAAGATCACAGATTTAGTGTAAGAAATTGTATATGTGACAAGGAGAGTATCAAGATTGTTGTGGATTAGGCCTAAAGGGGAAACCACATTAAAAAGAAACGCGCCCACGTACTTTACCTCATGGGTGGTGTGGAAAAAAGTACGAATTTAAAATATTGTGCTCGCAAAAACTTGATATAGCTTTCAAACTATCACTTGTAGAGTACATATGCATGAAACCTCTTTTGTAGAGAATTTGGTGAGCTTTAATAATGTACTGAATAGTCATTTTCGTCAGACTAACCGTTTTCATGAAAAAAGCAAAAAAAGGAAATTTGGCGGCCATTTTCCAAGATGGCGGACAAAGCTCAAGGTGGATCAATGGGGACTTTTGATATGTTATTTCTAAGTGTCTAAAGAAGTCATGTGCAAAATTTTAGCTTGTTATGATTTTTTCATTTATTTCACTAAAATATGACTAAAATGACTGGACTAAATAATAAAGATCGAGTTTCTCATGGCCCTGCTTACTGCCAAACCCGTCAGCCAGAGCCATCTGGTTCAAGTGATGTAGGGACTGTTATCACTAAACCAAAGGGTAGCAAATCACCAAGTGACTTGTTTTAACCTATATATGAAGCTTTTCGTTTTTATATAAAAGTGGTTGTCTATAATAGTGTATGTATGAGTGCAATTGTCCATATGAGTGAAATTGTATGTACGTGTATGTATTTATGTATGTATATAGGTATGTATGAGTTTAACTGTTTATGTATGTATGTGTATGAGTGCAATTGTATGTGTGTTTGTATGAGTGTATGTATGTATGACTTTAATTGTATGTTATGTGTGTATGTATGAGTACAATTGTATGTGTGTTTGTATGAGTGTATGTATGTATGAGTATAATTCTACGTATGAGTGTATGTATGTATGAGTGTAATCATACTCATAAAAGATGGTGGATGTTCGGGTGCTTGAGCGATATTTCCATTTTACCTCTTCATGGACGACAGGTGTCTCAGTGCGCGAAACGATCAAATATATGCAATACCTTTAGTTGAATATTTGACCGGTTTCGCGCTCTAAGACACCTGTTATTCAGAAATGTGTGAAATGGACATCCACCAAACCGGAAATGTAAGGAAAGTATTTCCTATATTAATTTTCCAAGAGGAAACTTGCTTCACTAATGAATTTGGAATTGGGCTACAGTAGATGTGTCCTGCATATCAACAAGTTTCAAAACATGTTG
>NC_090726.1:123870889-123873389 GCF_036898095.1 Palaemon carinicauda | reverse complement strand
TTCTTAATATATATATATATATATATATATATATATATATATATATATATATATATATATATATATATATATATGCAGAAGAACCACAGGGAAAATGAAAATACGGAATATACACTTAAGTCCTGACTAGTTTCGTGTTACTTCCTCAGAGGACTGATTTATTGAGAGAGGTTTCTTACAATTTATAGGGAAAGCAAAAGTACGAACATACATATAGAGATTTAGAGAACAATGACACTCCCTTACCCGCTACCTGGGCTGAGTAGGAGGAGTCCGCAAGCTCGTTAGACACCTGCTAAAAAAGGTCATTTCTAGTGGCGGGTATATTCTTGTTTTCTTCTTATTTCACTTTCAATACAGTTATTTATATGTGAATGCGGTAGCCTTATCTATATAAATACATAAGCAAAACATACACAAACATACAAATATATATACATATACATACACATACATATACATACATATACACATATATACATATATATATATATATATATATATATATATATATATATATATATACATATATACATATATACATAAATATATATACATACATATATATACACATACACACCCATACACATATATACATATATATATATACATACATACAGATACAAATACATATACATATACATAAATACATACACATACACATACATATACATACACATACATATATACATATATATACACATACATATATACATATATACATATATACACATACATACATATGCATATATACATTTATATGTATACAACATAAATATCATAAACATATAATCATGTCTATATCAATACTTATATCTAGCATAACACTATTTAGTGCCAATATACTTATGCATACTATATAAAATAATTGTTTCCTTTAATGAATGGTAGCTTAGGTCTAAATATTAATTTCACACCGACGTTAATTATTCACAATACATTCAATTCTACATTAAGTGGTTAATGTTTTTTTATATAGCTTACAAATCTCTTTACATATAAAGGCGTCGAGTTTATACATTCCATGACCAATATTCAAGTTGTTTTCAAAGGTTTCTTTTATGAAACTGGACTCTATGATGTTTCTTTCTACTAAGTTATTTGAATGAACCAATTTCTTTGCACCTGACCAATTAATAGGGTGATTTTTATCTCTAACGTGGGCAAAGAGTGCATTATTATCTTGAGCATACCTGACACTTTTCTTATGTTGTTCAATTCTCTTTTCTAGGGCTTTACCAGTTTGACCAATATAGTATTTTTCACAAGCATTGCATGGAATACGATATACACATCCCTTGGTAATGTCAGGAGAATTCTTTATTAAGGCTGTTTTTATTGTATTTTTACTCTTAAATGCTACATTTACATTGAAGTTTTTTAACAGTTGGGGAATTTCTTTAAATGAATCACAATAAGGTAGTACAAGTAAATTTTGTGTGTTATAGTTTTTTCTGTTATCATTACCGAAAAAAAGTCTTTTTTGCTGTTCTTAGGGCATCATCTAACACAATTTCAGGATACTTTAGTTTTTTACCTATTGCTCTAATACCATTTATTTCGTCATCAATATATTCAGGGCTGCAGACTCGGAATGCTCTTAAAAACATAGAAGTAAATACAGATTTCTTAACTTTGTTGCCTTGGTTTGAGTAATAATGGACATATGCCGAGATATTCGTTGGCTTTCTGTATACACTGAACTTGAGACTATTATTACATCTATGTATGCGACAGTCCAAAAAAGGTAGGGTACAATTATTCTCCAGCTCCATAGTGAAATTTATTGATGGTACCAAACTATTCAATCTAAGAAAAAAGTTATCTAAATTTTCATTTCCTGGCCACACACATATTATGTCGTCAATATATCGAAACCATTTTACATTATTAGGTATGATGTTATTTACGATTCTGCTTTCAAAAAATTCCATATATAGATTGCTCAATACTGGGGATAAAGGGTTTCCCATAGCCATACCAAAAGTTTGTGCATAAAATCTCCCATTGAATTCAAATTTACAATCTTTTATACATAATTTAATTAATTCTATTAAAGTGTGTTTGGAGAATGGTAGATTCAATTGTCTATTATCTAATGTTTCAGATAAAAATTCCAACATGTCATCAATAGGTACTTTTGTGAATAGTGAGACTACATCAAAACTGACAAGCCTACAGGTACTGTTGATCTGTACTTCATTCAGTTTGTTAATCAAGTCTACATTATTTTTTATATTTGAATATGAGATGGTGCCAACTAAAGGATTGAGGATATTCACAAGGTACTTAGATAATTTATATGCTGCTGAACCTACAGAGCTAATTATTGGCCTAGCTGGATAATTTGGCTTATGAGTTTTAATAGTTCCATACATAAGCCAAATAGATAACTTTTTTCTTAGATTGAATAGTTTGGTACCATCAATAAATTTCACTATGGAGCTGGAGAATAATTGTACCCTACCTTTTTTGGACTGTCGCATACATAGATGTAATA
>NC_090726.1:123843389-123868389 GCF_036898095.1 Palaemon carinicauda | reverse complement strand
AAACTTCAGTTACCCAGGAATATGACCATCCTGCTATAGCAAGCTTCTACCTGGTTAGTCTCACCATTGCTAATCGTTAATCCAAAAGTTGGGAATAAAATTCGATTAACAGTATATAATAAGTGGGGAGGGGCCCGCTCAACCGCCTGCCCCCCTTATTAGGTTTATTGTGATTCATTTCATGAGGCTAGGTGAGGATGTATACACCGACTCGACCTGTCTGTTTAAAATTCTCAAGGTTAAGAGGAATAGCTAGTTTGAACGTAGCTGATTGATATCAACTGTTTCCACTCTTTCATAATTCTGATAATCTTCAGATGCTAAAGGTCTTTTAACATGTGAGATGTGCATTTTCCTCTCATTGTCATATGTATAAGTAGGTTAAACCCCTCAGGGAAATGAGGAGAGAGAGAGAGAGAGAGAGAGAGAGAGAGAGAGAGAGAGAGAGAGAGAGAGAGAGAGAGAGAGAGAGAGAGAGAGAGAGAGAGAGAGAGGTTTTTAAATCTTAAAATGGGGAAAATTTTATCACATTTATAGACAGCTCTTTTCGAAGCAAAACATATAAGCTTCATTGTCATGTTAATTCTTTAATGTACAAACGCGTCCATCTATAATGCTGACATCAGTATCTGAAAGGCGCAAACCATCACAAAATAGTAGCGCAAACAGGCTACTGACTTACAAAGTCACCTTACAAAAGATAAAATAATAATATCTGAACAAAAAGTAGTATAAAGGACATAACTAAAAAGAGCAGCATAGAAAACTGCTTAATAAACAACTTAATAACTCCGAAGTGTTCATAAAAAATAGAGGTGAGAGGAATTGTCGCTTTAACGTAACATTTTAGATTTACAGCTTCCACCAAACTCAAGATCATAGGTTTCATAATTTTTAACAGCTGTATCCAGCAGTGAGGAAAGCTTTAAGACCATTCCGGCTTACCTCACGGTTTTATAATAAGAGATGCAGAACTCACAGGAAGATTTTAAAGTTCAATAACAAATCACATAATATCTTGACTGCAATCTGAATAAAGAACGTTAACACTTAACTCTATTACCAAGATAGCTCGATAACTTAATAAGGAAGAAATAAAACTTCCTTAATGTTATATTTCGTGTGGCTAAAAATTTTATACTTACACGAAGCTCTCTCAAATGATATGGTATTCAACTCAACAGTTACAATTATTTAAAAAAAAAAAAAAAAAAAAAAAAAAAAAAAAAAAAAAAACTATGAAGTGACCATATTTCCAATATATTTTGACCAATCAATGACAAAGATTAAATTGGATTACCCCTTTATAGACAATAATCGACTGACGGAAAAGGACCACGGTACTGATTTCTGTACTTTTAATTTGATTAGTCTGTGTTTTCATCAAATTCACTCGGTGATAAACAGTATGGTGAGAAAATGGAAACAAATACATAAAAGAAACATGAAATTGAACAGATTAGATCGGAGGTGAAAGACTAACGAGTCGCAAGGAGAAGTGTTTTGATTTCTTTGAAATGACTAAGGACCCGAATCATGGCAAAGGGTTACTAACATTTTGAAGTGAAATTTTATAAGATGATAAATGGAACTTAAATGATTTGAATGTCTGAATAAGTTCCACCTATTAGATAAAAAACAAAGGAGTAATTTGTTATAGAAATATCATTCCAAGGTTACATAGTATTTATAAATGGTAACAGAACTCTTTGATGGATCACAGAATGCATCCAAAAATTTCTACATCTATCAACGGTACTCTAGGAGTGATGGTCTCCGCATATATACTTGTTATCGTCCAGATGGGGCAAGTTTAAGCATTGACCTCTGCACAATTATTATACTGAGTGAAAGCACCGTAACCACCGTGTTTCGGAAAGGTGGGTAACGTCCCTCGATTCGTGACTAAATATAGACTGAATAATTAAGTACTCATGAACACAGACCAAGTTTTTGCTGTGAACAATGTAAACTAGAAATATGCAAGAAGTAGTTAGAGAATTAAAAATTCTGAAATATTAATCTTAACCAACAAATCTGTTTCTTAAAGAAGGACAAGTTAAATCGTTCAAGAAACATGGAGAAAGGCCGAGAATGCCTCGTTCTAAAATAGAAACAAATCATCTCTGACCATCTTGCAAAGACAAGAGATTCAGTGAAGGTCATAATTATTGAAACACGGCCAAATACATGTAGCCTGTTTTTAAGTAAAATTATTACATTTTACGTGAAATGATTAAAAATACCTTTTTTTTTTTTTAAACTGACATTATGGTAACATATCTATCTACTATCCGTTGTATATTCTGTTTGTAGTATTCGCAAGTAAGCCTAGTTATCTTGATAACACTTTCAAGTAATATGAAATAAGCTTAACTAGGATTCTGTTATTTTTGCTGCTGGGAAGAGTCTTACAAAGCTCATTAATCCAACTAAATAATCGCAACCGTTAGAGATTATTAGCATTGGTAATGACGCTACTGTCAATGCTGTAACACAAGATTTTTTATGTAGTTTTCAGTGAGTTTTTTATTCTTTATTCAAAGGTTTCACAGAGAGAGAGAGAGAGAGAGAGAGAGAGAGAGAGAGAGAGAGAGAGAGAGAGAGAGATTACAACGATCGAACCTCTACTAGGAGAAAGAGTTGCAATTAGATCTTAAAACACATTTGTATCTTCTTTTTTTCATCAACTCCATTCATTATGGTCTCCTACTGGAAATATTTTGCGCATACAGTTTTGTGGTTGTGTGGCGGGATGTTGCAAAAAACAACCCCCACACCCTTGATCACACTAACTGACAAATAGTCTCCTCTGCACAAACTTTCATCTTACGTTATCAACTGGACTCTTGGACAAAAGGACAAACAAAACAAAACATATCCTTAGAACTCTATTTCTTAAAACTAAAATAATCAATACCAAAAACCATCCACAATCAAAATGAACACTTAACACTAATCAAAAACTTAAAACTAATTATATAATTAACCAAAAAAACCTTTCCGCAATCAAATAAATCCTATCCAAACTTAAAACTAACCGCAACCCAAACATCAAAACACAGAAACATATATATATATATATATATATATATATATATATATATATATATATATATATATATATATATATATATATATATATATATATATATATATATATATATATATATATATATATATATAGTTTATGGACACCAACACAGTCGTCCACACACTGCCACTGTCTTTTTACGGCAAACTACCAATATCACGGTTTTGTGCTTAACAGTCCACTGGGTGGCAATTTGCCACAGCTACTTCCCTGATTGGGGTGGTTTTTATCATCATCATCATCATTATCATCATCATCAACAGCAATCAGAAGTAAATTCGGTCCGGGTCATCAACAATTATCGAAATCTCAGCAGCCTTATCAAGTTCCTTATACAAGCCAAGTCATCAACAATCGAGTAAATATTCAATGGAGCTCTCTCTAAAGGAGTTAGCCTCACCAAGGAGGAATCACGGCTTTTTAAATCAATCAACACTTCCACGCTGGTCAGAAAAATATAAATATAATCCAGCTCTCACACAACTGCCTTAAGCTGCAGTCAAATAAAAAAAGCATTCGCTCAGAAACATTCACCACTGTCGTAACCTAACTAAAAAATGTAAACAAACAACCTCATTTGTACCAACAGTCTTTCTCACCACAAACAATCATTCTCTAACTACCACTTGCTCTTCGGCGCGCACCGCGGACACACAAACACACAAACACACAAACACACACTCTCGCGCGATCTAGCAAAACTAAAGCAAATGAAATTCTCTCTCTCTCTCTCTCTCTCTCTCTCTCTCTCTCTCTCTCTCTCTCTCTCTCTCTCTCTCTCTCTCTCTCTGGATTTGGCAAAAGAAAAAATTTAAATAAAACAAAAATAAATCCTCCACATTCCTCCCCCCTTACTTTGCCAAATCCTTCTCACACAACACTTACATTATTTTTTTCATAACCCAGTCGCAGTCGGGAACGGGACCTCTACTCCGAGTAACTGGGCCTCCATATACTCTCTCGTTCACTTCTTCCTTATCACAATCATTCGCTACATTAACACTATTCCTATCTAAATCCCTATCATCTAATATATCATGTACAATCATATCTACCTCGTTCTCATCTGGCCCTATAATTACACTCATTTCTGTAAACAGTTCATCCATTTCATCAAAAACATTCTCAACTTTAGTAAAAGATTCATTCATACTACTAATCATTCTCCTATCTCTCACTCTCGCATTCGTCATCCTTTCTTTTACATCACCTAAGGAAAAGCCACACACACTATAGGTATCATTCATACTCAGCCATGATGCATCTGTATTAACACATTTATCTTCCATACACACTTGCACATTTACACCCTTGTCATACTTATTCGTATTCTTACCTATACCTATAAATTTCCCTTGCACTTTCTCCTCACTTAAAACTTTCAAACGCCCCTTTTTCCTATATTCAACTAACACTAATTGTTTATTTTCCAGCCCTAATTTCTCATGCATACTAGGTTCATACTTGCTCATTTCCAACCAATTACTCATCCCATTCTCACAAACATTGATCCTATTCCTTCCACACACACAGGAGGACTCACCCAGCTGAACCCTCTTACACTCTAGTTTCCCGAACATCCTGGCTGACTTACTCCCTTCTTCCTACATACCCTAGCTACATGCCCATCTGCACCACATTCAGTACACTTACCCCGCGGCTCCTTGCACATTCTAGCATAATGACCACCCTTACCACAATTACCGCAAATCACATTTGTACGATTACTCCGACATCCACTCGCTATGTGCCCTGTCATACCACACCGATAACATTTTACCCCTTTCTCTTTCTTGCACTCGCTAATTCTATGCCCTACCTCACCACATCCAAAACAAGCACCTAGAGCCCATCTACATTCATTCTTCTTATGACCTTTCTTTCCACACCTATAACACTTTTCATTACGGACACGACTATCTGACATACCTCGATGCGCACTCCTATCCCTCCAAACCTGATTCCCTTGCCTAAACCCTTCATTTGTCCTTACAGGTATTCCCACATTACTCGCCCTAACACTCCTATCTACTACATTATCAGCTACCCTCATTGGTCCTCTCAAAATTGCATCCTTATAACTACCAAATTCTATTACACTTTCTTCCATTCTAGTTCTTACATTCACAGATTTACTTTCTTTCATGCACCTATCTAACTCATAATCCTCAACTATCTCTAGTATATCATCCCATGTCAATCTCTCTTGCGTCCACCTCATTTTCTCTTTGCGTTTCAAATTAATAAATTCACACACATTCTCAGGTACTGTTGCCAAAAACTTCCTCATTAACTCCTTATTCTCATTTATGCCTTCATCCCCATACTTCTTCCTAGCTAACGTTTCCAACCTACATACGTACATTGATATAGCTTCTCCTGCATTCATCCGTGCTTCATCAAAATCATTCTTACGCTTATACTTAACACTCCCTTTCATACGTTTTACCTGCTCAATTATTCTCTTTTTCATACTTTCATAATCAACGTCCCCTACACTCATTATCACTCCATACATCGTCAACAAATACCCAGTCAAATATTCTCCTAACACCCTAGCCCAAACTCTTTTACTATCACCATACTTATCCTGACAATACCTCTCATACTCCTTGAAAAACTCGTATACATCCCTACTACTATGCTCATTGAACCTTTCACACCGAGGTACCTCTCTCATAAACACAGTCTTACACACATCACGTTCATTCTCACTGCTATCATCACTGTCTACTCCCTTGTTACCTTCTTCCTCGTTTGAATATAATGAATCCACTTCCACACTTAAATTCCTATCCTTAACCATTCCCTTCTTACCCTTTTTCTTACTTACCACTTTCACTCATTCACGATCATCCTTGCTATCATCCTGACACTTTTTCTTCTCTTTCTTTACATCACTTTTACCTTTCTTATTCTTCCTATTACATTTTTGTTCATCCTTACTATGCCTAATTCCCTTATCTTCAATCTCACTATCACTATTACTATTACTATCACTATCACTTCCTTTCCCATTATCACTAACCTTAGCCTTCTCATCCACTATCAACCCATTACCCGAAACTGAGGACACTCCTCCGACTGCACCTTCACCCATTATAGTTTTCATCATCCCCATTACTTGCCCCATCATATCTTCCATTCGTTTCTCCGTCCGTTCTTCATTCTCTCACATCCTCATCTCAACACCCTCTTCCACTCTCTCTACAGTTCCCTGAATTTCCCTCAGTTTCTTATGCATCTCCTCATTCTCACACCTTAACCACTTATTCTCTTGCAACAATTTCTCCTCACGCTCCTTACTCAGCCGCAATTCCTCCTTCAGTAACTTGTTCTGCTCTTCCATTTTCATCAACCTTAATCTAATTTCATATCCAAATGCAGTCCTTTGTCCAAGAGTCTAGCTTCAATCCCACCTCGGCAGTCCCTGTTCGGGTGCCAAAATAATGTGGCGGGATGTTGCAAAAAACAACCCCCACACCCTTGATCACACTAACTGACAAATAGTCTCCTCTGCACAAACTTTCCCCTTACGTTATCAACTGGACTCTTGGACAAAAGGACAAACAAAACAAAACATATCCTTAGAACTCTATTTCTTAAAACTAAAATAATCAATACCAAAAACCATCCACAATCAAAATGAACACTTAACACTAATCAAAAACTTAAAACTAATTATATAATTAACCAAAAAAACCTTTCCGCAATCAAATAAATCCTATCCAAACTTAAAACTAACCGCAACCCAAACATCAAAACACAGAAACACACACACACACATATATATATATATATATATATATATATATATATATATATATATATATATATATATATATATATATATATATATATATATATATATATATATATATATATAGTTTGTGGACACCAACACAGTCGTCCACACACTGCCACTGTCTTTTTACGGCAAACTACCAATATCACGGTTTTGTGCTTAACAGTCCACTGGGTGGCAATTTGCCACAGCTACTTCCCTGATTGGGGTGGTTTTTATCATCATCATCATCATTATCATCATCATCAACAGCAATCAGAAGTAAATTCGGTCCGGGTCATCAACAATTATCGAAATCTCAGCAGCCTTATCAAGTTCCTTATACAAGCCAAGTCATCAACAATCGAGTAAATATTCAATGGAGCTCTCTCTAAAGGAGTTAGCCTCACCAAGGAGGAATCACGGCTTTTTAAATCAATCAACACTTCCACGCTGGTCAGAAAAATATAAATATAATCCAGCTCTCACACAACTGCCTTAAGCTGCAGTCAAATAAAAAAAGCATTCGCTCAGAAACATTCACCACTGTCGTAACCTAACTAAAAAATGTAAACAAACAACCTCATTTGTACCAACAGTCTTTCTCACCACAAACAATCATTCTCTAAACTACCACTTGCTCTTCGGCGCGCACCGCGGACACACAAACACACAAACACACACTCTCGCGCGATCTAGCAAAACTAAAGCAAATGAAATTCTCTCTCTCTCTCTCTCTCTCTCTCTCTCTCTCTCTCTCTCTCTCTCTCTCTCTCTCTCTCTCTCTGGATTTGGCAAAAGAAAAAATTTAAATAAAACAAAAATAAATCCTCCACAGTTGATTGTATGCCATTGTCAAAATAGTCAATTACATTTCATAAGCATTAACAATGCATCTAGTATTATGGTAAGCAACTACAGAGCCTCAGCTATTTCTATTATTTCCTTGTAGGGTACATTGTTTTTATTATATTTCCTTATCTATCTATCTATCTATATATCTATCTATCTATCTATCTATACATATTTATTTACTTTTACTGTTCTATTGCAATGGATATTGTTTTATATATTCCATGGGCTTTTTTATTTCTATTTAATTTACCTATGTAGTGTACAATGGCCCTTTAGCTTTTAACCCTTCAAACGATGGTTATTACACTTACCATTATTATTGTTTTTATAATCCGTTATTTCACTTGGTCTGGTGTTCTTGTGTCCACTATATCGACAGTCTATTATAAATGCAAGTAATTGAAATTTAGAAGAGGAAAAGTAGTGATCAACTTCCAAGAAAATAATCAACTAAACCGTACGTGTTATTGCCGGGTGCTTCTAATATTTGAAGCAGTAACATGCTTTATAAAAAATTATGTTATTTATGTGAAAACCCATATCATTATTTTTTTATGTTGGCTCAACTAAAATTACAAAAATTAAAATAGAAAAAATTCACTACGAATAAATAAAACAAAATATCTATCATATTCACATGTTAATTATCTTCCGAGGCAAGTCATCACAAATATTTTTTTTTTTTTATTTCTAATTTGCCCCGAACATCGATGTGTCCATTTACAGCCCCATATCAAGAGAAGGGATTATAGCGCAGAATGCTTCAGGATGAGAGACGAAGTTAAAAACTTCGAATACTAGACGAGTTTTGCTCCAGGAGATCGAGATTAAAGAAGGCTCTGCACATGTACAAAATGTGGGAAAAGGAGGACAAGTTTTATTTGCTCTCTCTCTCTCTCTCTCTCTCTCTCTCTCTCTCTCTCTCTCTCTCTCTCTCTCTCTCTCTCTCTTTCTATCTTCATATCTTGACATATTCGGATATACCTTTGGACCTCTAACACAGAGATTTCTAGCAAATGCTTAACTCTCTCTCTCTCTCTCTCTCTCTCTCTCTCTCTCTCTCTCTCTGTCTCTCTCTCTCTCTCTCTCTCTCTCTCTCTCTCTCTCTCTCTCTCTCTCTCTCTCTCCTAAGCATATGTATTTAAAGCATTGGATTAATGGCCTTATGTTGATTTCACAATCAGTATCCAAAATTAATAAAATTCTATGTTCTGAAACTTACTTAACTAGCAGGGACATTAACACTACTGAAATGAAGAGAGACCACTGATTTCAAAAGTAGTTTTGTTTCTTTGCAACGAGGTAATAAGCTTGAATAATTTGCATCATCATTGCTACCTGACCCTCATACAATTTGGCTTATTGGCATAGTGAGGTCTTCAAGGTGAGGTCCCAGAAAATGGTGTGGAAGGTACTGCGGGTCAAATCATCTGACGGAGGCTTGGACCACGGAATGGGTAATGCTGATTCATGCTTATCAAAAGGTTTCATCATCCCGAATCCGCAAGTTTTTACCCCTCACTTTAAGGTGGGACGTAGTGTTGAGATTTTTCTTTTTTCTTTGAACGTTTTGTCCTTTTCTTTGTAAATTAACCAAATATAAGGCAAATCAAATATGGGTGATTAGATGGGTGATTAGAGTTCTACGTATAGAAAATAGTTTTGGGTATTTGGGAAAATGAGGTTAGAAAATTAGCATATGAATGAATGGATAATTTATACGAACAAGTGTGGGAAGAAGAGAAACTAATAAATAGATAGGCAAATAAATAAATTATATGAATATGACAATACTATGGAAAACGTTAATAAAATATCTAAAATGCGAAACAATAAACAATTGGCATGAATAGGTGGTTGACCATAGTTCCATCCCATTAGAAACAAATAAAAGGGTGCAGATATTCTCAAATCACAATCTTCGTTCTATCTTATATGCAGTGGTAGAGCATATGAAGACATTACTCTAAAATCTCTAGAGATATGGTATGTATTTAAAAATAAATCACAATCAGCATGTTCCTCGGTTAAAAAAGCTCTTACGTAGCTCTGTAGATTATTTAAAATTAAGCTAACCTATTATACTTGGGCAAATAGATCCACAATCATATTCAATAAACACAAGTATGCCTGAATATCTATACATGATTATGCAATGGTAAGCTCTTCTGAGTGCATAGTAGCCAACAAATGAACCCGTAACGAACTATCATAAATCATTGAAGTAAAATAAGCATCTTTATTCTTTACAAACAAGTAAGCAATTGGTGGTCTTACGAACGAGAAAGAAACTGGGAAAGGAAAAGGGAACTAAAATTAAAGATCTTCAAGTCGTTAATCAGATTGAGTATGAAAGAGCCTGAGAGATCCACGATCAACGTTATAAGGAGATAGCCGAAGGATGTCTTAGAAGAAAAAGGCGAAAGAGCTAATTCTCGGGAATGATAAGAGAAAGTAGAATCTTTGAGAACTGTCACACGTAACAAATATTTGAAACCCCCTTTTGGGGTCATGTGAACGACCTCTTTCTTCTGCCGTCGCGTGAGAATTGACACAACCTCAGCTTCCAGTGGCGAGAGAGGTCTGTCGCCCTCTCATTTCTGTTGATGAGGACTTTTTTCTGTCTCCTCTTTGTTCTTACAGAATGGTGGGAAGGCTACAGCCAGGAGACTGCTTGGTAACAGAACGGACTCCTACCTCGACACCCCTAGGAAAGATGGCACCTACCCTAGGACGCCAAAGGACCATGTCTTGATAGTCAGCCACACCTAGGAGCAGTTCGAGGAGAGCCATGATAGAAGGCTCTCGTCACTCAGTTGTGCTAAGGGCACCCAAGCTAAGATTGTGATTTAGACTTATACTTTTTTAGTGATATGTTGAATTTAAAGTAAACTAGTCTCCTTGCTGTAGTCTTGCCCAGGAATTATGATGTAAATTCGATGTTTGTGCGAGCACTTGTTGATGATTATCGAGAAAATATAACATATAAGTAACGTTTTGAAGACGCTACCCAGAATTTTGGACTTAGTAAAATAACTTGAAGTGCTCAAGATTGATGTTGTAAATATCTTTATTGAAAATACATGCAAATTTGAAAGATCAGATTCGTCTCTGACTTATTCCGTTTCCTGAATTAACATTTTAGAAATAATCTTGTCTGTCTGGGACAGAACCCCAAATTACAATCGCATTTATTGAACGGCAAATAGTCAGTGATAAGTTGTTACGCTAATGAATAATGAACAAAGTTTATTTCCTTGCAGGATTTACGCAAACCAATGGAGAAAGGGGGAAATATAACAAAATATAACCAAAGAACGGAGTAAGAGCTTTTCCAGGATTTTTTTATTTTCAGATATTTTCCTTACAAAGAATTGTCGACAACTTGTGTATGGTTAGTTATCATCGAGTGTTATCGATTATTAAGGATTCAATTATGAATTTATTCCTTCAACAGTAAAACTATCAAATAAATGATAATCAACTGGGTCACAGCAATGCTAATAGTTATTACACCCACCCCATCCCCACACGCCGCCTCAGAAAGAAGATACGTTTATTTAACAAATGTATGGAAAATTATAGTTTGCTTTCAAAAAAATCTAATTAATTTCTATTATGATATATATAATTCAATATAGAATTTAACCCAATACACTTTAGTAACAACTGGTAAATGTACTTCTTATCAAGAAATGTACAGAAATTAAGGCAGGGAACCAACGCATCGAGATGATAAATACTATATTGTTCTTGATTGGGTAAGGCGAAAGACAAATTGATTAGATTTCTCTCAATCTTTATTTTTAGCTGATATCACTCAAATCATACAAAAGGAGTTTTAAAAATAAATTAGAGTAATGGTGACATATCACTATTATAAGTTACAAATAATATAGGCGACGTTGATTTAGACCTACTTTTACTGCCCTTAACAATTCAGAAGAGAGAGAGAGAGAGAGAGAGAGAGAGAGAGAGAGAGAGAGAGAGAGAGAGAGAGATGTAGGTTATATCAATACAAATCGGGAGTGTAAATATACTGAACACCAAATGAAATTCGAATGAAGCAGGCATACGGAATATGGTGCATTTCCTTTAAGCTGGCAGGAAGATAATAATTAACGATACAACGCAATTCCTTACCAATAACTAAGAGTCACATCTTTGTACATCAGACATCTTCTGTATCCATCAACATAACACCACATGACCATGCGGGAGTCAAGTGAAGTATGGGCAAACCTAATAAGGAACCTGTTAGGAGGAGAAGATCGAGAGGGAGGCAGAGAATTAGATGGCAAGATAAGGTGAAGGATGATATGGAGAGGAGAGGTTTGGTGGAAGAGGCTGGCTTTTATTGAAGGCATTGGGGAGGGCTCACCCCTTAATGTAGTGATAACGATGGAAAAGAAGAAGAGAAAGGGTTTCAGAAGACAGTAACGTTTTGGAAATTACAGCTCTCCCGTTGTTTCCAACGAGGTTCTTATCAGTTTAACTAGCCGACAAGAAATGTCCTTGGAGAAGCGATCTGTGAGTATAATGGTCCAGATATTGTGCTGCCATGTGCCCCTGGTGCTGTTGGTTGCCTGGAATCTTTCTCGCAGATAGTAGATAGTGGAAACATTGATATTAAAGATGTTTGCACATCTCTGAACGCTCTAACCAGCTGAAGTTGCCCAAGAACACTCTCTCTCTCTCTCTCTCTCTCTCTCTCTCTCTCTCTCTCTCTCTCTCTGTTAGTGTGTGGGATAGTCATGGCATTGCCACTGACGTTGAAGAGTGAATGATTCACAGTGACACTTTCATAGCTTTTAAAGGCAAAATCTTCCTTGGAGGTTTTATGGCATAATCAGCATGTGCATTACGTGACTATGCATCCCACATTAACTTCAATTTCCTTGTTTTGGGGCGCTGTGGATTAGGTGTTGATTGGCCTTAATTCTGGTTAGGTTTGTTTTCAAACAATTAAAGTCCATTCCAATAGAATCTTAGTAGTCAATCAATTTCGTATCCATTTTCCCACAATAAATATAAACTTGAAGATTTTGCTAATCTTTTGGAGTTCAGTATACTGTATACACTAAAAGTTAAACGCATGTGCAAAGGAAAGATAATGATCACCTGGAACATTTTTGCATTAATAAAAAAGAGAATTTAGAATGTACAAAAACTTGACACTTTCAAATGGACAAGCTACTAGATTGTCGAACAAGAATGACATCAATACCACAGTTCGAAAGTGTAAAGAGCGAGTCTAACTTTGTATACCTAAATAACATATTTTTAATTTTCTAAACCATTTTACTATATTCAGCATATTACAAAATGCATTTATTGAAACTCAATGTTTTGCTGGTATTCTGACTCCTTTACAGATTTGGAGAGGACTCTCTCCCTCCGCTTCCCAGGGAGCTGAAGTAGTTGAAAGAAAGCATAAGGCTTTGGTCACTGGGCACACAGAATCTCGTTGAGAGCAATACATGTCAGGGGTACTACAATCCCTGTTATTCTTCAAGCCAAGGATATCATGATTTTTGGACATATGCGGGAGTTTTTATTTTTATTTTCATTGCGACTAAGGAAAACTGGAGATTTTATTTCTATTGAAAGATCATTAAACAATTAAACATATTTAAAATTCATTTTGATCCGTGATAATTGCTGTTATGTACAGGCTTTTTTAGAAAGTGTAACAAGACTGTTGAAGTCCATGGGGTTAGTAAATACAAATGATATTAAGCAACAAGACACACCCGACCATATTTTACTGAAGTAATAAGTTCCAAATTCTCCCCCGGAAACATTTACAAAGGCATCTTAAGAATAACTGGATCAACTCCTTGAACAGAAAAATGGGAAAGACGAGATCTAGCATCCACCAATGCTAAAGTGACCATGAGGAGAGTATGTTTTCCAAAGATACGTCTTGTAAGGAGAAACATATTGCAAGAATATAGCAGGGTGGCAAATCACATCCAGTCTAAGTACATCTGACATGGGTTTCTTTATCCAAGGGAATTGGAAACCTCATATTCTCTGTTGGCTGTTGGCATGACTCTGTCAATAGAGTGACAAATATTGGGCATAGGTAAAATGCCAGATTCAGTGGCAGAGGAAATGTGATCAAATTGACATAGTCCCTGAGCCCATCTAGTATATTGGTAAATCTCTCCCTGTTAGATATACTCATTCAATCATATACCATGAATTTATGTCCCTCATGAAAATTTTCTGGATACATATATATATATATATATATATATATATATTTATATATGTGTGTGTGTGTATATTCTTAAGAAGCCGGTCTAGCATAAAGTAAATAATTTACTATTGTTTTCTATTTATATATTTCATTTGTGAGGTGAATAGCCAGTTCACAAGATGAGTTCCTCTCATCTAGGTAAATGTTTGGTATGTAAATTACGTAAGACTTTCGTCATTAATTTAATTGCATTCTCCATTCAAGTCAATATATGTAAAATTACATTATCGTTAAGAATTTGCTTTTTATTTCGCGTATTTTGTTACAGAGTCTCATGTATTCTGTTTATGAATGTTATATGACCCTACTTGTTATGAACGAGGGCTTATATAATTTTTTTTTTTATATATTTATGAGGTAGGCCTATTGCATCATGTTTGTGAGAAAATACACAATTCTTATATTTGCATCGTGTTTTGGAAGGTTCTCGAAAACCACAGAGTTAGATTTATTTTTTTTTCTTTATATCCGAGAACGTTAAGTGGGCGGAGCTAGTTGAGAGAGAGTCATCTCGCTGTTACGTTGGTACACGTCCAAGAGTTTAATCCATGGCAACCTTACGCCTTCAAACCAGCTCCCAAGCTTCCAGATCTCTAACCTAGAATAATCAAGAAGTTGATAAGTTCATATATATGCACGCCCAGGGAGGCATAGCAGCAGAAGAGAAACAGCCGTTCTGTGAAAGAGTCAACAGTACATCCTCCCTCTCAAAAAGTGCCTATAGTGTGTCCTCTCCAAAATGATCAAGTTTCATTACAACATATATCATGTGTAAAGTGTTGAAATATTACGAAAGACGTTAAAGGTGATTTTAAATTCATTGTGTTGTGGTGAGTGTTGGCATTGTGCAAATCTTTGTAACTGACCAAGTAAGATTTATGTAAATATGTGAAGTTAGTAAGTTTATTGAATCCTTTATGGAAGTTATTTAAGAGTTTAAGCACTAGAGCTTAATTATTTCTTTTGTCTTAGTCTAAGGTTTTATTCAGATTTAATATTTCAAGTCAAGTGATTGTATAATTTTCGGAGCATAACATTTCTTTCTTAATCTTAGTATAGTTTAGATTTAATATTTTGATTGATTTATTCTTCTTTTTATAAATTAATTCAAAGTGTTATAATTTTTATAATATATATTTATTTTTGTAAAGTGCATATTATTTCAATCACCAGTGTTTTCACTGTACTCACTCGCATCCCAGTTAAAGAATCTAAGTAAGAAGTTTATATAATAGTTCTTAATAATAATTACCTAATTTTGTTTTGAGTGTACATGACAGACCTTTTGATATTCAGTGTTTTTATATATTGCTGGCTGGGAGTTATATAACTCTCATAGCTCTGGTATTAATATTTTCAAGTGTAACAGATTAAACGTTAAAACAAACAAGTTAATTTGGAACTTAAGAGGTTGTGTAGTTTGCCAGTCTTAATATATAATAATAATATACTTCGGTTCAAAGACCACAGGGCTATGATATATATATATATATATATATATTTATATATATATATATGCACACACACACACACACACACACATATATATATATATATATACATATGCATATATATATATATATATATATATATGTATATGTATATATATATATATATATATATAAATCTTTACTGTCATGTTGAGCAGCATTGCCAAACGTATGGCTACTCGGTGTCTACCCATCCCTCAGGTAAGAGAGAAGGGGAGCAGTCATACTCTGGTGAGAGGGTGTACTCAGAGAGGTAGTTAGGAAAACGTGAGGGGTGTGGGAGGAGAATAATCTGCATGTGGGTGCTTATCCATAAAAAAAATTTAGCCGTCATTTCTGACGGATCACGTACACCACTTATACATAACGAATAAGTGGCTCACTTTGTTGATATTTAGTGTGAAGGTGAAAAAGTTGATCTTCAGGTGCTTCACAGACTGTTCCATTCGGATGGGACTGGTAGCACCTGTATTTTAGATAGAGTAAGGGGCCCCATTCTCGTTCAGTTGCAGCCATCAGGTGAGAACGTTGTGGGCGTGGTTTACCTGTATCGTTGCGTGTATAGACCCCCTGACACTTGCACGCATTTCTGGCACGCACTGGCTCGCAAAATGCGTGCAAGTGCGTGCCACTTTTGTGGCACGCACTGGGAGGTTCCCGCACTGTTCACAGCAAGTTCACGACACGTTCAAGCATAGTTCACGACAAGTTCACGCCACGTTCACTCATCTTTCCGCATCTTTCCGCATCATTCCGCATCGTTCACGCATCGTTCACTCCAGTTCACGACTTGGCCACATCATATATACATGATTTTTATCAAAAGCGTATTCTTGTGCTAATCTTTGATTAATATCCCTGTATTAATGTGTGGGTTATCTTTATAGATATCTATAACAATTATACTTCTATTTAGTATATATTTTATTATTTAATTATTATTATAGGTAATTAACTGGTTTGAGTAATTTTCAAGCTTTATAATTTACTGAAAAAATAATATTTTATGGAAGTTATATGCTGATCAGATATTTGGAACCCACTTTACATTATCTTAGAATTTAATTGAAAGATGACTATTCCATTCATTAGTTTTGTTGTATCGTTTGTGAACTAATATCATTGAAACTAAGGCCGAAAAGATATTATCTCTAAAAATATTAGGTTGGTTAGGTGCCCTGTGAGCATTGAAGTCTTTCGCCAGGGTAAATTTCTTTAGTCGCCCTTATTTAAATGGCAGTTGTAAACTTTTGTTCAGTTTTGTAACTTTTCCTGTTTGTTTATATATATATATATATATATATATGTATATATATATATATATATATATATATACATATATATATATATATATATACATATATATATATATATATATATGTTTGTGTGTGCGTACACATTCAATAAACCACAAGCAAAATGAAGAAAATATATCTCTCTCTCTCAAATATTACACCTGCTCATGAAGGGATTGAAGAACTTCTGTCCTCTTTTTGTGCTATATAATCAATAATTCTCTCTCTCTCAATTAGATAAGGAAAGGGGAGAGGTAAAAGAATATATTGTCATTATACAGATTTTTTCTTTGATGATTATGAGGAAGTCGGGATAAATCCATTGATTTAATTGCCACGCACTGGCACGCATCCTCCCGCATCGTCCCGCACTGTTCACGACGCGTTCACTCCAGTTCGCGCATCGTTCACGACTAGTTCACGCCAATTTTGTCGTGACAATGCGTGCCACAAATTTTAAACATTTCAGAATTCTCGGCACGCATGGCACGCATGCCACGCACCGTTCACGTAAAGTTCATGCCAGTTCCCGCACCGTTCACGCCAGTTCACGACACAATGCATGCCAGTGTGTGCCACAAATGCGTGCAAGTGTCAGGGGGGCTTATGGCGTGATTTTATTTGTAAGGTTCGAACTCACCGGCGACCGGACAGCTCGAGATCGGTTCGAGCAGGCCTGAATGTGTGTGAGGTGTCTTCGACGTAGCCAGCAGACTTATCCTCATCCTATGGTTAAAAGTCACAGTAGAAGAATCCTAGTAGGCGAGCACTATGTCAGACATCTTGGTAGGGAAAAAAATTTTGTAACGAATTCATTGATGTATACAAGTCTATCTCCTGGTGATATAGCTAGGTTTGCCAGACGTCCCGTTTTTGCGGGACAAGTCACGAATTTTATCCTTTTGTCTCATGCCCCAGACTAGACCCTCACGGGATGCCCTTTTGTCCCCCATTTAGTTCATCATAAAAAAATATATAAATAAATAGAAAAAATATTAACAAATTAAAATCTTTACCTCATGATATAATGTAAAATGGTGAATCTTTCTTGAAATTACGATGATGATAATATAAATTGTATAACCAAAACATGTTACTAAAGGTTTACTGTGTTTACATAAAGCAGCCAATAGCGTTTGCAACTTATTAGATTGGTTAGCACCAGGTGAGTCCTGACTATTAAGTAGTAACATACTGTGACATTTCATTTTAACACTCCATACCAGAGTGTCATTACTGCTTGTTACAGCCTACTTTTTTCCTCTTTAAAACTAATTGCATCCTGCCCAAGATGTAAAAACGTAAATGTAAATTTCGTGATGAGTAAACCAGCGAATAGACATTTATCAAACAAGGAAGGAATTGCTTTGAAGCAACCTGTGGTCTATGCCATTGCAATTTCAGTATTGAACATGGCGGAAAGAATAATATCACGAGTCACATTGATTCGGCAAAACACACAGAAATAATTTCCTCCACTTCAAAAGATGTTAGAATAACAAACTTCATAGTCAGGAAAAACACAAAAAACTTCATTATCAAGAAAAACACAGGTAAAGGAAATAAGATATTAACAGCATAAATAGCCATGGCCTTTCATGCTGTTTGCCATCATTCAATTCAAACGATTGTACAAATGTACTACTACCATTATTATTATTATTATTATTATTATTATTATTATTATTATTATTATTATTATTATTATTATTATTATTATTACCTATGCTACAACCCTGGTTGGAAAAGCAAGATGATAAGCCCAATGGCTCCAAAAGCGCGGAAAGGAAATAAAAAAAACTACAAGAACTTTAAGACCTATAATAATATTAAAATAAATCTTTCATATATAAACTATAAATACTTGAAAATAACAAGATGATAAAAACTTCAAAATAAGAAGAGGAAAAGAAATAAGGCAGAATAGTGTGCCCTTGTGTACCCTCAAGCAGATGATACCTAACAAAAGATAGTGGAAGAACATGGACAGAGGCCATGGCACTAGCCAAGACTAGAGAACAACGGTTTGATTTAGAAAATTTTGAGTTCTTTTCATCGATGTTATTAAATGTACCTGCAGTAAGGGAACAGATACAATCTTCTTGTCTAGTGTTAAAAGACAAAAGAGTAAAGATTTATACAACGTGCTTTTTTGCCTGTGGTCAACTATTAAAATCCTCCTTGATCAACAATTGCAGAATAAACGTGATGAATGGATGACCAAGATGTGTCATGAAAGGTGGTTTCCCATCCTTCAGCAGTTAGACTTTAAGGAACAGTATTCTGAAATATCCATTTTGTGTGAATATCTGGTCAATATTCCTGCTCATAATGCAAATGTGGTTCTATGATGACTGCTCATTGGACAGACGAGAGAAATAAGTTAGATGTGTCAAATATAGATGCTATTTTACAGTGTAAATGGGATATAGATTGTCATTACAAAGAATTTTACATACATGCTTTTCATATAAAAAAGTTGATATTTTTCATAAATATTGATTACTACTTTTCCAAGTTAGTCTCGTTTTCTTTAGTTTCTTTCTTGTAATTTGCATTAAATACTAATTTTTCTAGTTTTGTTTCTTCATATCCCATTACAATGCTTGATATTTTTTCGAAACGTCTCTAGATTTTTATATGTTGATCTGTTTGTATATACTATATGTGTATAAATTTATGTAGATATAGATATTATAGGCTGATAATTGCGAGATTTGAGTGTGTCCCGGATTGTTTATCTTGAAATCTGGTAACTCTAGATATAGCACATATCATGCAAGTGTCTTTCCTCTGTATATGTGGCGCCGCAAGGTCTAAAAGCTTGCGAAATGTAGAGTCATCAATTCGTAGATAAATAAATAAATCATGAGGCTCCCATACTAAATGTGACAACAGGTTTGTGTGTGATAGTACCTCTGTTTTTCCTAGTCATTCCTTCATCCAAATTCTTTTCCTCCTTCTCGGCTTCTTACGTTTCTCGTAAGCTACATTACAAAGAGCTAGAATCTGCAGCTCTCTCTCTCTGATAACACTTTCTCCATTGCTGGCCGAGAATATACTAACTTTATTTCACGCAGGCCGCCTGCGTAATGTATGGGTAAACCCAGCAACAAAACCGGTGTCTTTTCGCCAGACCCGACTTGGATACAGCATGCTCTTCTTGCCCTGAAATGTGGCCTGACGTTTAAACAACCAAGACATCGTTAGAATGGTTCGTATTTGAGGAGGCAGGCAATTACCGATATCAGTCAGAAAAGTGCGAGGAATAATTATATATATATATATATATATATATATATATATATATGAAAGAGATAGAGAAATCTTATCTCTTATTCTTTTAAGGAATGCAATAGTTTTCGAGAATAGTTATTGAAAAATATAATAGCATCAATATATTTGAATTCCTTATTACATTTAATATGGAACATCCTTGAATATTGTGGGAATTGACTATTCCAATTAATATACGTCAGAATGATATATCCTTTATTTGCATTATTCTAGCAGCTGCTATCTCTCTCTCTCTCTCTCTCTCTCTCTCTCTCTCTCTCTCTCTCTCGTTCAAGAATAAGTTAGAGAAGAGCTTACGAACTCTAAATGCTTAAACTAAATCGCTCTACCAAAGAGCAAATGGAGTCTATGTGGATGGACTAAAAAGTCTTTGAGACATCCAAAATCCTTGTAACTCTCTCTCTCTCTCTCTCTCTCTCTCTCTCTCTCTCTCTCTCTCTCGTTCAAGAATAAGTTAGAGAAGAGCTTACGAACTCTAAATGCTTAAACTAAATCGCTCTACCAAAGAGCAAATGGAGTCTATGTGGATGGACTAAAAAGTCTTTGAGACATCCAAAATCCTTGTAACTCTCTCTCTCTCTCTCTCTCTCTCTCTCTCTCTCTCTCTCTCTCTCTCTCGTTCAAGAATAAGTTAGAGAAGAGCTTACGAACTCTAAATGCTTAAACTAAATCGCTCTACCAAAGAGCAAATGGAGTCTATGTGGATGGACTAAAAAGTCTTTGAGACATCCAAAATCCTTGTAACTCTCTCTCTCTCTCTCTCTCTCTCTCTCTCTCTATATATATATATATATATATACATATATATATATATATATATATAGATAGATATATATATATATATATATACATATATATATATATATATATATACATATGCATATAAATATTTATTTATTTATAAGTATATATATATATATATATATATATACATATATATATATTTACATATATATATATTTATAAATACATACTATTATTATTATTATTATTATTATTATTATTATTATTATTATAACTAGCCAAGCAACAACCCTAGTTGGAAAAGCAAGATACTAAAAGCCCAATGGCTCTAACAGGGAAAAATAGCCCAGTGAGGGAAGGGAATAAGGAAATAAATAAATGATGAGAATAAATTAACAATATATCATTCTAAAAACAGTAAGAGCTTCAAAACAGATATGTCCTATATAAACTATTATGTCATATATAAACAATAAAAAGACTCATGTCAGCCTGGTCAACATAAAAACATTTGCTCCAACTTTGAACTTTTGAAGTTCTACTGATTCAACTACCCGATTAGGAAGATCATTCCACAACTTGGTAACAGCTGGAATAAAACTTCTAGAATACTGTGTAGTATTGAGCCTCATGATTGAGAAGGCCTGGCTATTAGAATTAACTGCCTGCCCAGTATTACGAACAGGATAGAATTGTCCAGGGAGATCTGAATGTAAAGAATGGTCAGAGTTATGAAAAGTCTTATATATGTATATGTATATATATATATATATATATATATAAATATGTATATATATATATATATATACATATATATATATATATTTATATATATATATATATATATATATTACCTGTATCCGATATTTTATATTATTTGGATGTGCCCAATATATATATATATATATATATATATTACCTGTATCCGATATTTTATATTATTTGGATGTGCCCAAGGATCACACACAAAACCGCTAACCCACTTTGCAAGCTTGCGTTGATTTGTATTTATTTTGGGTGAAGATCCCATATGCGAAAGATGTTCAGTAGCCACCTAAAAACAATGTTAGGACGATATATCCCCGTTTCAGTGCTTGTTGGAATCATTGAAATTAAATGTTATCAATAACGTATTGCCATCATCATCATCATGAACATCATCACTTCATTAATGTTAATAATCAAACCTTGTCAAGCCATACATTAAAGGTCACCCAATTGCCACCTCTCCACCATCATCTTTAACCCCCACCTGGTTATATCTTTCAACCCACATCCGCACATGTTCGAGATTTAAAGGTCTCACAGTTATGGTGCGATCTTTCCGGTGGAAATTTTTTTGTAAATGAAAACAAAAATATTAAGATAACGACATTTCATACATTTGGCTTTTTAGGTGTTTACAATTATTTCAAAACTATATATAACGAAGTAAATATGCAAAAGACTGATTGACCAGATATCGAGAATAATGGATTTCTTAAAGAGCTTAGCAGGGGAACACCTATAAGTTGTTGGACATCAGGTCATGAAATAACCTTGGGGAGGGTGAAGCCTGCTAGACTCAGACCTTTGAGCATTGACCAATCGTCACCAAGGAAGGGGGTTCCCTTGGAAGTGAGTGACTTACCCAGATAATTTAATTGATTGATTAATTGATTAGGAGTTTTCTGTCATCCTGATATCTATGGGTACTGACAACGAATCAGATAATTTGAGTAAGCAATGTGTTAATTGTATAATCTCTGTAATAATGCACCAATGAGCACTTTCATTGTATGTCATTTCACATATTCTATTTTCACCAAGCACTTCTAAAACAATATAAATTATGTTACCCGATGATGCATTTTAAATCTCCAACCTTAAACTAATATAATCTATATAGCAAATATACTATTTTCCCTAAGAGGGCCGGAGCTAAGTAGCCCGTGACAAAAGCTAACTTCAACCACACCGAGCTACGTTGGCTCATGAACGAAATCAAAGAAAAACACTGAAATCATCAACTAAACCTTCAAACCTTATTACCTTCGAAATTTTGAACAAAGGCCACTTATTAATGATTGGTGACCAAATATGTCCTATTAGAAATGCAATCGAAGGATATTTCCGTGTTATGAATATAGTCAATTCCAATAATATTAAAGAAAATTTTATATAGAAATAGGATAGGAAAATTCAAATAAAAAAGTTATGATAAAATGAATTATTTTCGAAATATTATTAGATTACATTTCGTAAACAAATAAAAATGTTCTCTCTCTTTTCATATATATTTCATTCATCACCGCATTTCTTTGAGTGACATCGGTAATTTCCCTCCTCCTCGCATTCAAACCATCCTAACGATGTCTCGGTTGTTTAAAGTCGGCCACCTTTCAGGGCTAGAAGGGCATGATCTTTCCTGGTCAGGTCTGGCCAGGCGACACCGGTTTTGTTGCTGGGTGTACAATTTCGGTCGTCCGGCCACTGAAGCTCCATCCCAAACCGGAGACCTGCAGGTAGTACCGGTGCATGAATGGTAAGAGGATCTTCTCAGAGTAAGAGGACCTTCTCCTTAGTTTTCAGTCAAGTTGTGGCCTAGCTGAGGAAGTCTTGTACTCCCTGGCATGTGGGATCCAGTTCCCCCTTCTAAATGTTATCCTGATAAGTATCCGTATGGGCTTTTAGGCCCTCGATATGCATACACTATCCTAACACTTGACAGGAATCTGAAACAAAAATTGAAGCAGGAAGATTCAGTTTTTATGGTCTTCATTAAGAGTCTTTAACAACCTAACAGTTCTCTTGATAATCTGTGAGGTATACACGGTGCTGAAGCTATTTGAGGTTGCCTTTCTTGGATTAATGTCACTTGAGATGTCATTTAGATAAGGTAAGATCATGTATTAGACTCTTCCCCATCCCTTCATGATCCTAGGTGTGACAATATCGTTGACAGGCTCATGATTTTTACCCATGTGCAAAATTTAGACACCCATAGAGAATTATTTTCCTATGCCTTGATTTGGCCAATCAATAACAGATGTGAACTTCTATTTTTTTGTATTATATATAATAGTGATTGAATGTTTCAATGATGAAAGTAAAATATCTCACGTTGTATCAGTGATGCTACTATAAATTTGTTTGGTAATGAGAGGTTAATGATTACAAAATTTTATTCTTTTTTACAGTGAGCAATAACATCACGTGTCCTCCCTCCTACTTATGTTGACGTTTCGTAGCATAACTAACTAAGTTTTAAAGATAGAATGTAACTAAAGTTTCCACCTTAAAGCTGAAAAAATCATTGATATCACACAAAAATATTTTTACATATTGAGAAATTAATTGATCAATCATGGAACAAACACAGGCAGTAAATGTTTTTATGTAACAGAATATACGATAAAAGTATTTTATATTGAAATATTGATATTTTTGAATTCTTTTACACCATGTGAATATTCAATGAATGACCATTCAAATAATATAGGAAACATGGTCATTGTAATTAATTGAAAACATACAAAAAAGTAAAAAACCACGATAAATAAATATCTATGCACATGTATGACTGCAAGTAAAAACGGGTATCAAGCAGCTTGATGGTTAGAGTACCTGATGGTATTTTGCATAATATCTCCTGTAAGCAATGAATAGTGTCAGATAAAAATATTGCAATAGGAAGGTAAATAAATAACCTATATAATTAAAAATATAATAAATGAATTATATTTGAAAACCAATTGAGCAATGGAAGAGCAAAGATGGGCAATACATTTTTATCTTCAGCAAGTTGATTAATAAAGTTATTTTTTAACATCAAATTGATGATATTTCTACATTTATTTGCACCATGTAAGAGTTCAAAGAATGCATTTTCAAATGTTGTATAAACATGACAGTTGCAATAACTAGCAAATGCATAAAAGTAAGTAGACAAGTTTCGTAAAGAAAAAAAAAAGCAAAAGAAATTATTAATCGTAGAGCAAGGACAGACAATACATTTCTACCATTAGTACCTAAATTTACGATGAAGCTCAAGTGATATTTTCATTTGTGCACCGTATGGGAATACAAGGAATCCCTTTGCAAATGGTGCAAGAAATATGACACTCGCAATTATCTGCAAACAGAAGAACGTGGCTATAAAAAATACATTCTATAAATTCATAAGGTTATTGTGAT
>NC_090726.1:123833389-123838389 GCF_036898095.1 Palaemon carinicauda | reverse complement strand
GGGACCATTCTAACTCTATCGGTTTGGACCTGGATAGAGCATCTGCTGTCACATTGCGGAACCCTTGAAGGTGGACTGCTGACAAGTGCCATCTCTTCTTCTCCGCTAGGCGGAGGATGGCTAATATCACTTGATTTATGTGAGGCGATCTCGAGCCCTATCTGTTTAGGCATCTCATTATGACTTCGCTGTCTAGAACCAGACGGATGTGGATTGAGCAGCGGAGTTTCAGTTTCTTTAGGGAAAGAAAAACTGCCATGGCTTCCAGAAAATTGATGTGGAAGGTTTTGAAGAGGGGAGACCAGGTTCCTTGGACTTTCCGATAATGAGAGTGACCTCCCCACCCCTCTTTCGAGGCATCCGTGTGAACGGTGACTGACGGTGGGGGTGGTTGTAAGGGAACCTTGTTCTTTAGGTTTTTGGCCTCCGACCATGGCTTGAGTAGGGATCGCAGACGATTTGGTATCGGTCTTTGTAGACCTCTTCGAGAGTTTGATGCGTATTTTCTCCAGACTCCTGATGCATCTTTTAATTGTGCTCTCAATACTAGATCTGTCACTGAGGCGAACTGGAGAGACCCCAACACTCTCTCCTGTTGCCTTCTTGATATCCTTGCGGACCGAAGAAGGCTTCTGACAGATCCTGCTATCTCTTTCCTTTTCTTTGATGGAATGGAAAGGCAGTGCGACTGCAAGTTCCAGTGGACGCCTAGCCACTGAAAATTTTGAGCTGGAGACAGTCGAGATTTTTCCCGATTGATCTTGAATCCCAAGTGTTCCAGGAACTGGATCACTGCCATGGAGGCTTGCCTGCATTCTTCTTCGGATGCTGCCCACACCAGCCAGTCGTCCAGGTAGGCTACCACCTAGATTCCCTTTAGGCGTAGTTGATGAATGACTGCATTCGCAAGCTTGGTGAATACCCTTGGAGCTATGTTCAGTCCGAAGGCCATGGCTCTGAAGACATTCTGTCTTCTTTGTAGTTTGAATCCCAGGTAGGGGGAAACTTGACGGCTGATCGGAACATGCCAGTACGCATCCGTCATGTCTATGGAGACTGTGTATGCCTGTTTGGGCAACAGGGTCCTGATGTGTTGAAGCGTCAGCATTTTGAACTTGTAGTTCACTATGAACTTGTTGAGTGGTGACAAGTCCAGAATTACTCTGAGCTTTTCCGAATCCTTCTTCGGAACACAAAATAGCCTTCCTTGGAATCTGACAGACTTCGCCTTCCTTATAACTCTTTTGCTCAAGAGTTCCTGAACATATTCTTCCAATATGGGGGTTGAGTGTTGGAAGAATTGAGGGAAGGTTGGTTGAGTTGAGCTCCAACTCCACCCTAGTCCGTTCTTGATTAGGCTGTGGGCCCAGGGATCGAAGGTCCAACAATCCCGGAAGTACAAGAGTCTCCCTCCTACCGGTAGCATCTCACTTAGAGTGCTGGGTGGAGGATTTACCTCCTTGGCCACGTCCACTCTTGTTGCCCCTACCTCTGGAGGGGCGTCTGGAGGAGCCTCGAAAGGAACCTCGAGACTTCGGCCGAAAGGTCGTAGACTGCCTTTTAAACACTGGGGTGAACACTGGTGACTGAGTCGCCAGTGTTTGGGTCACCAGTTGGAAAGTGGTGGGTGATTGTGCCACCGTCTGGGACACCGTGGCCACGGGAAGCTGTTTCTGTTGCTTAGGCCGAGAGGGCACTTTAGGTCGTTTTGGTCTATTCTTCAGCTGGGGACCCTCGTCAGCTGAAGATTTTCTTTTAGAGGACAAGCCACATTTAGAAAGAAGATTTCTATTTTCAGTGGAGGCTTGTCCACAACCTCTTTGACCACTTCGCTTGGGAAGAGGTCTTTTCCCCAGATGTTAGAAGCTATCAGCTTCCTTGGTTCGTGTCTCACCGCAGCCGAGGCGAACACGAACTCTCTGCAAGCCCTTCGGGCTTTAATAAAGTTGTACAGGTCTTTTGTCACAGTCGCCAGATGGGCTTTGGCGAAGACCATGTACATGTCCGGGGTATCTGGAATGCTTGCCATTGTCTCCAGACCAGTCTGCAGAGACAAGGATGCAGCAAGACGTTCTTTCATCTCCTGTTCCCTACGCAGGAGAAAGTCCGACAGCTTGGGGAGGTCTTCGCCGAACTGTAGTCCGGCAATATCTGCCTCCAGCTTCCCAACTGTGAAGGTGTTGTGCACATCCTTCCAGTCCGCATCGTGTGATGGGAAGGCAAGGGAGAAGGGTCTACACTCTTCCAGTGTAGGGCATGGTTTCCCTGCCTCAACTGCCTTTAAGGCTGCCTTGAGCCCTTTGTCCATGAAGGGAAAGGCACGTTTAGGATCAGCAATGAAGGACGGGTGCTTCTTACTGAGAGCCGGCACCTTAGAGCTAGTATAGGCCCTCTCTTTTAAGGTGGTGGTGTATAAGGCCTGAGCCTTAGAGAGTTCAAGGACAATGGTTTCCTTCGGCTCTGTTTCCTCCTTGGATGCGGGTTCCGTCCTGAGACGGACATAGCAATCCGGGTAGGCCCCTTTGCTGGGCCAGAACTCAATTTCCTCCACTGAGAAAGTGCCCAGTTTTTCTGAGAGGAAGATCTTCCCCCCCGACATCGGCATGTGCTCTGCGTACCTCCAGGGGTTAACGTCAGAGAAGGCGGGGAGATCTTTAGCACTTAGCTTCTTCGGGGCCAAACGTGTCGCAACTAGTTGATGCATCTCAGTCCGAAGAGAGGCCTCCTTCTCGGACGATTTCTTTTGGAAGTCCTGCACCATGGACAGCAACGATTGCAACGTACTCGTGATCGAATCTAGTTGGGGTGCAATGGAGGAGGTCGAAGGCACCGGCTCATTCACTGTGGCCGATGACACCGAAATCGTTTCGGCTTTCTCAGTTTCTGTCTCAGGTGGAACGTCATCCGCCTGATCCAATTCCTCCACTAGGAGATTGTTCTCGGTCTCCTCTGAGACAACTGACATGTCGTCTTCTGGCTGGATGCTCTCTAAGGCATCCAAGACTTCAGATTCTACCGGAATCTGAATCAGGGGAATCTCAGGTTGAGCCTGGGGAATAACTGCATCCGAAGATGCCCTAGGGAAAAGACAAGCCCTCATCCTTTCGTTAGGAAGGTATGGGCCAGAAGTGTTCTTCTGAAAACCTCTAACCCATTTACGCAGCATTTCCCTTGCTGCGTCCCTTGATTCAGTGGACTTTTGATCATCAAAAGCTTTTTTACCAGTTTTTCACAAACGGTACATACGTGTGGGTCCCAGTACTTGAGAGCCCCCTTGGTGACTGCGCAGCGAGCATGGGTCCTGCACATGTCGTGGCCGCAGAAGTTCCTATTGCGGACCCTGCAAAAACTATTCCCGCACTCGGGATGCTCCTCCTTTAAAGAAAGGAAAAGTCTATAAGTATTCGGTGAAATTCTCAAATTTCAGCATACATATTATATTTTATATTAGCTTAGATAGGGTAAGCTATAAATAGGAAAGACACCTACATGTGTCTCCTGTCCAGCCAATTGTTATGACCTCCTCCAATATTGAAAGAAGAATTCCTAAGAATTTTTAGAGGAAGATGATATGCTTTGATATAAAGTGTCTCTTAACATAATCTTCCAGTTTCAATATTGGGGATTAAGGACAATAATAGATCATAACCATTAAAGGAAGAGAGAATCACTCTCGTAATTGTGATGGTCTCACAATAGGCTGCCCAAGAAGCACCTTGTAGGTTAGAAAAACTTTGGGCTACAGCACTGACTGTTTGTTAACAAGTTGTCAGTCCTGTCAGGCCTGCCGGCATCTGCTGCGTCTGCCGGGCAAGCCGGCACATGCCGGCCTATTCTGGGCTATTGAAGGCAATTATTGTCTTCACAAAATTGTGTGATAGACCGTCGGCAGCCGGCAGAACCGTTGCCGGCGGTCTATGCCGGCGGCGGAGGCTCTGCCAACTGCCGGCGTCTTCGATGGCGGCGGCATATCTGCCGGCCGGCAGCCAAGGATCCTTCCATCAAGGGGACCCGGCGGCAGTCGGGGACAGATGACCAGGTATGGGTGGCCGGCTGCCGGCCGGCAACTAAGCAGCCGGCAGTCGGTCCCTGAATGTCCATTGTCTTTGGGTTGTCGGTCAACTATGTTCCCAACAGGCGGCGGCAGGGCAACTGCCAGCCGGCAGATAAAGGACATGGCCCAGTACGAAAGTAAGAGAGAAAGAGAGGATGGAGGAAGGCAAGGGCTCAGCCTTGCCGGCCTGCATCCTGAGTGAGGGTTCAAGTGGAAGGGGGAATTAATCTCAGGCTTTCATTCAACCATATCCCAGTCATAAGGGCTATGGAAGGCAGTCCAAGGGAGGACTGAAGAACACTCTAAAGAATATGAGGGTACCGGCCGGAAGCCGACCTAGCTGGCGGCAGACAGGCAACCTCAGGCCAGTCCTACAAGAACCCTAGGGTCAATGTAGAACGACGGCCAGGAGGGTGTTGGATCATTCAACACGAAAGAGATAGAGGGGAAGGGTAGGTGTCCTACAGGGAAGGTAATGCCCGAAGACACTACCTAACCTAAAGGATTCTGGTCTCATGAAGTAACCTCAGGTATGGGATATCATTTCCCAAGGTTGGGTTAGGCAAGGGAGAAGGTGTCCGTAGGACACCATCTCACAGGAGAGCAGAATCTCGTACCAGAGACCTTAGACAGTGAAGAAATCCTTTCTTCGGTCTAGGGTCTACCAGCACAGGACTGTCTGCTAGGCCAAGGAAGGGGGGAA
This sequence comes from Palaemon carinicauda, assembly GCF_036898095.1. Taxonomy (NCBI): domain Eukaryota; kingdom Metazoa; phylum Arthropoda; class Malacostraca; order Decapoda; family Palaemonidae; genus Palaemon; species Palaemon carinicauda. The sequence continues at coordinate 123,833,632 of NC_090726.1, read as the reverse complement.
TTGTCATACATAACTCCCAGGTATGGCCTAGGGAGGTCTAGCCTCCTGAAAGAGCAGCTTAATCTGACATGGGAAGTCATTTCACCAAGACAGGGAGATGCCTAACACAGACTGATACTCTGATGTCCCGTTCTAAACTCAAAACCGACTCAGTGGTTAGGAGAAAGAAAACGGAACGTCTCAGTAAAACTTTGCCAGAACTCTGTTCACAGCAAAGAAAACTGAGAATAGCCTAGGCTAATC
>NC_090726.1:123813389-123828389 GCF_036898095.1 Palaemon carinicauda | reverse complement strand
TGCAGCCATCAGCCCCAAATCCTATAATATTTTCTATAGGAATGTGATGGTCATGAATGGTTTTTTCATCAACTCCTCAAAAATATCGTTTGCTGAAGCACCTTTTTCAAGATTCTCTATGTCGTTTGTATTTTACACTTCAAATAGCTGCCAAAATTTACTTTCAACTGCACTTTCCTCAAGATCATAAAACTAAACAACACACGATGTTTCAATAGACCCAACAAAGTAGACTTATCACACATTAGGCTACAGTAAACTTTGTGATGGGCAGTTTCTTTGCTAAACTTTCTTAATAGGATAACAAAAAGACATTTTTTCACAGCAACGGTTGCTCTTCTTTTTAGAAACATACTACTCGCAATATTGGAATCAACAAAAAATGTCATTGAGGAAGTCGGTAAGCTGATCCATTGTGTTAAACTAAATTTTATGTTCTGCAAGGACATCACACAGCTTCATTTATCAAGAGCATGTTCACTTGGCTGTTGTTTATCAAAATGAGCTCACTGATGGATGCCTCACGGTGGCACTATTCATAAAAGAACGTTTCTTACCTTTGTTATGTATTCTTATCACTGGAAGCTCGGCAGCAATAACTGTGTTACATACTCGACATCAAGATTTAATCAGAACATTCCATCTGGCATTTCTTGAAATCTTGATTGAATTCCCATTCTTTCCTATACTGCTGTGAACAATATGATACTCCTGCAGAACTTGAAACAGAAAATTCAGTGTTGCCGAATCTTCTGTCACTGTCGTTAATCCTCTTCATTTTGGAAAAAAATGCCCTCTCAAAAATAATCAACAAGAGACGGCAGCAAACAGTCCAAAATAACTTGAACAAAGACATATTGACGTCTGACCTGATTCTAATAGGATGATTCAGTTTGTCTGACAGTCTGACTCACTGCCTCCGAAAGTCCGAATAGCTGTTCTTTTAGACTGTGTGCTATAAAAAGATGCCAGATACTCCCATCCGAAACGAATGACTCCATCTATTGAGTGAACGGTTAAAAATTCAGAGGTAATGCTTACGGGAATATAGGATGGAGTTCGATTGTAAATTTGCGACATAATATTTCATAATTTGCATTACTACATCAGTATATTTCATTCTTATATTTTTGACGTTCTCAAATTTTAGATAACTAAATTGTAATTTTACAAATAGGTACATTTACAGTATAGATTAAAAATGCATATCTTTACGTTTCTCAGTCTGTTTATCAGAAACGTGATTAAAAATACATATCCTTACGTTTCTCAGTCTGTTTATCAGAAACGTAATGAAAATAATTACAATTGTGTTTTAGATAGGCCTACACCTAATATCATTCTACAATGGCCTACAAACTGTAATCAAATTTATGCCTACACATTACATATGACTAAAGCCCCCCTGACACTTGCACGCATTTGTGGCACGCACTGGCACGCATTGTGGCGTGAACTGGCGTGAACGATGCGGGAACTGGCGTGAACTTGACGTGAACGGTGCGTGGCATGCGTGCCGATGCGTGCCATGCGTGCCGATGCGTGCCGATGCGTGCCATGCGTGCCGAGAATTTTGAAATGTTCAAAATTTGTGGCACGCATTGTCACGACAAAATTGGCGTGAACTAGTTGTGAACAATGCGCAAACTGGGGTTAACGTGTCTGGAACAGTGCGGGACGATGCGGGAGGATGCGTGCCAGTGCGTGGCAATTAAATCAATGGATTTATCCCTTCTGAGGGACGATGCGGGAGGATGCGTGCCAGTGCGTGGCAATTAAATCAATGGATTTATCCCTACTTCCTCATAATCATCAAAGAAAAAATCTGTATAATGACAATATATTCTTTTACCTCTCCCCTTTCCTTATTTAATTGAAAGAGAGAGAGAGAGAGAGAGAGAGAGAGAGAGAGAGAGTTTGCGCATTGTTCACAACTAGTTCACGCCAATTTTGTCGTGACAATGCGTGCCACAAATTTTGAACATTTCCAAATTTTAATTGAGAGAGAGAGAGAGAGAGAGAGAGAGAGAGAGAGAGAAAATTCTCTCTCTCTCTCTCTCTCTCTCTCTCTCTCTCACTCTCTTGGTATTAATATCAGCAAGGATTTGAAGTTCACCATACAGAGCATAAAAGCTGAAAAGAAAGCACAAAACATAATAGGTTACATAAAGAGACAATTCAAATACAGAGATATAGACACTGTAGGCCTACTACAGCTGTAGGCCTATACAGATACACCATTAAATAAATACATTTCAAATGAATCTATTCCGCTCTTTTTTTTTTCCTTTATTCTCCTACACAATCTACAACTTTACCCTTTGAGTAAGTCTATCGGCAAAATTGTTATTCACACTTACACTAACATAGGCCTAGGTTCGAATCTAAGGAATTGGCACTTGATTTTTCAGTAACTTTTACCCCCTGCACTCTTTTATCCCTCGGAGAGAGAGAGAGAGAGAGAGAGAGAGAGAGAGAGAGAGAGAGAGAGAGAGAGAGAGAGAGAGAGAGAATTATTGATTTTATAACACAAAAAGAGGACAGAAGTTCTTTAATCCCTTCATGAGCAGGTGTAATACTTGAGAGAGAGAGATATATTTTCTTCATTTTACTTGTGGTTTATTGAATGTCTATACACACACACAAAAAAAAAAAAATATATATATATATATATATATATATATATATATATATATATATATATATATATATATATATATATATATATATATATATATATATATATATATATATATATATATATAACAAGTTACACAACTGAAAAAAAAGTTCACAACTGCCATTTAAATAAGGGCGACTAAAGAAATTTACCCTGGCGAGAGACTTTAATGCTCACAGGGCACCTAACCAACCTAATATTTTTAGAGATAATATCTTTTCTGCCTCAGTTTCAATGATATTAGTTCACAAACGATACAACAAAACTAATGAATGGAATAGTCATCTTTCAATTAAATTTTAAGATAATGTAAAGTGGGTTCCAAATATCTGATCAGCATATAACTGCCATAAAATATTATTTTTTCAGTAAATTATAAAGCTTAAAAATTATTTAAACCAGATAATTACCTATAGTAATAATTAAATAATAAAATATATACTAAATAGAAGTATAATTGTTACAAATATCTATAAAGATAACCCACACATTAATACAGGGGATATTAATCAAAGATTAGCACAAGAATACGCTTTTGATAAAAATCATGTAGGAAGCCCCGTCTTCATATATGATGTGGTCAAGTCGTGAACTGGCGTGAACGATGCGTGAACGATGCGGAAAGATGCAGAAAGATGAGTGAACGTGTCGTGAACAGTGCGGGAACTAGCCGCGCCGATGCGTGCCATGTTGTGAACGTGGCGTGAACTTGTCGTGAACTATGCTTGAACGTGTCGTGAACTTGTCGTGAACAGTGTGGGAACCTCCCAGTGCGTGCCCCAAAAGTGGCACGCACTGGCACGCATTTTGCGTGCCAGTGCGTGCCAGATATGCGTGCAAGTGTCAGGGGAGCTTAAGTTTATCAAATCAGATATACAGCATGTTTTACTTTATTCGAACGTGACATTGTATAGAATATTTAAAAAGGATTGTAATATACAATTCTTGAAATTGCAAGGAAATCAACTAAATTATAAGAGACATAGCTATTAAAACGGAAATGTATGATTTACTCATGTATACTCTTTAGTAATATAAAATAATAAATATATAGATATACAAACAAAGGCAATAAAATACCTCACTAAATTGACTCACACATAAAAATGATAAAAAAGGGATGGAAATAGAAATAAGGTAGCATACAACCCAACCAAAAATGAAAGATAAATCACATCAAAGGAACTTTAATAAATTATACCTAAGAAAAAATAACAGTAAATAATATTGCACATATAAAAATTGTAAAACAAAAATAATAATAATAACATACAAGCAAGCTAAATTTGTGTCATGAATTACATGCAAATAAACTCTAATATGATTATAAATATGAGAAAACATAATATAAAAAAAAGGATTTCTTCATGAATTGAATACATCGTGCTAACATAAGACAAAGCAAGTATGCAAACATAGAAAGCACAAACAGTAAATACACATTTAATGTTCATGAAAATACAAACACAAGCAAATACAGTTTACAAATACTGTAAAATGTTAGTCTTTATTTAGGAAATAGAAAAAAAAATAAGAAGACATGGAACACTAACAAAATAATATGTTGAAGCAGTTTACTCCTGTAATGCTACTCAGGTGTGCCAACATGGTTAAATAGTCATACACTTATAAGTTAAATCAAAGTTAAATATAATACATACTACTAAACATGTTCCTAACGCCAATATGTCAGCTCTTGAGAAATACATTATTTCAATAGCTTAATGACCAAATGAAAAAGTTTGAGAAAGCGTATTGCGGGTGCCTAGCCAATATCAGTGGGGCTTACTCATTAGTAGCACACATTTCATGTATTAAACTCTTAGTACTCACCGTTCTCTGTCCTTAGGGAACATGTAAACACCTAATGAGGATCTGTTTCTTTTCATTATTTGCAAAAAAAACACAGTGTGCCTTTTTCACTGATGGTGCCAAGATTTCGCTTGCATCAACTGTCAAATTCTGATGTCAACTGTCAAATTCTGAATATAAACAAACAGACGACAACCGATATACCTACAACGCGCTATGAATACTGAGCGGTCAAACTATTGTGTTCACTTTGGAGTTGCCAACTAGTGTATTAACATTCATATTTTGAGCCCTCCTATCTTCCTCCTGTATTGTATATAGTCTTTGCTTAGACCCGGCCCGCACCTGCACACGCTCTCATGCTATCCATTTTCTCTCTTGTTGAAGAATGGACTCAAGATCAGCCCACACTCAGATTACAATCTTATTTTCCATAGATGACGCCGTAATATTCAGCAAACATTTACTCGAAATAAGTATTAGATAATGCAACAAGTGCGCCATTAGTATACTTTTGGTTACACGAATGAATGGCGACACTTCAATGTTTAAAAGTAGAAGGAAGAAGCTTTATTAGCTTTCTTTTGGGCCTTACCAACTTACAGTAATTCGATCACCATTCAAATAGAAAATGTTTACTGTAAATCTTAGTCAACATAATGGATGATAAAAAATTGAATCTCATAACTTACTATATTCAATGGTGAAATGTGCAATGCAAACTTCAGAGTAAATTCATTCTCATATTATTGTAAAATAGCAATTATATGATCTATACAGAGAGAGAGAGAGAGAGAGAGAGAGAGAGAGAGAGAGAGAGAGAGAGAGAGAGAGAGATTTCATTGTATGACAAGTGACATGAAATATGTGCTATAGAGAATGGGAAGTTCATCGCACCTGTAAAGTATCAGTTGGAGGAATCATATAAATAAATGAATATACAGCCGATCGCTATACAGACACTTATCACCAATACGTTGAGTGCATGACTTCTAACAAAGAGGGTTTGAAAAACTTTTCAAAAACAGTGAAGCAATTTTCATACAGCAAAACCACTCCATTAGAACAGTCAAAGTAAGCGCACATAAAACTATAACTCTAATGGAAAGAGAGAGAGAGAGAGAAAAAAAAACAGGAAAACTAAGCAATTGTCATGTTAACGCGAAATCTCTAACATTTATTAAAAAATAATGGAATATAAATAAATAAAAAAAAAAATCCAAATCATTCTTGAATCACCAGTTGACTAGGTGGAATAACAGTACGTTTCAATGCTTACTTCTGAATAAAATAATTAAGAAGAACCCAAGGAAACATTATTTTCATTCACGAGTTACGGAGTGTATCTTTATTTTGCATGTAACTGGTACTCAATTTGTCTCTTGATACATAAATGGAGTTTAGTTAATCTGAAGAGGTGTTATCTTCGATTTTTAGACGTCAAAGATGCAAGTACAGAAGATCCTTCAATGCAGAGATAGCACTGGACACATGTCACTACAAGTTGTTACTCGGAATAATGCTGCTCCAAGGGGACTAGAATCAGGGACTAACGTGGTTTACATGTCTACACAATTTGGGGAACCGAGTAGGTAACACAATTTAGACTAAGTTAGACAATGCAGGGTACCCCTTAAGATACGATGCCGATCCTATTGCATAAACTAGATTGTACATTTGACCAGAGAAAGGAGCGAAACGGCACGGATGTTCTAGTTGGGAGCACAAAAGTGTACTTTATTGCTGAAAGATTGATTGAAAAGTAAGACAACAACTTGTCAGGAGGTACATGACAAGGGTAATCATTTCCAGAACCAACTTGGTTTACAATTCTAAATATTCTGAGGGGATCAGAAAGTCCCATGATTTACAGTGCGTTGGATAAAGGTATTAGTGAAAGGACGTCAAACCAATTATAGAAATGAGGCATTTTACTTCCTTCCTGCAAAAGAGGTGAGAGCTGGTGGAATCGGGTATGAGATTTAGTGTAGCTTTGTGAAAAAAATTTTTTATATTATAAAATTAATCAAAGGTTTCTTTATTATTTACCTACCATTTCAAATAATCTTTAAATCTAAATTTATAATTTGTTGATAAATTTCGGACTAATTTCGGATTTTCCAAATGTTTATGTAAAATTAAATTTCATCATCATATGTTTTATATTCCAGTGTGATTCAGTCATTCGTCATGTGTAAAAAAGAGACTCCAAATAAATTGCTGTCACAATAGATATCAAATAGAACAACATAGCTGCAGTGTTCGTCTCTACCTAAAGCCTCACTGGAATTTGTTTAGCCAGAGACATTAATCTTAAATTTCTAGCCTTCACAAATATACCACATATTCATTGTGAACATAAAAGAACAATCTCATTTTATTATATATGCATATATATATATATATATATATATATATATATATATATATATATATATATATATATATATATATATATATATATATATATATATGTGTGTATATATATATATATATGTGTGTGTGTGTGTCTATGTGTGAGTTTTACACACATATACACTCATATATATATATATATATATATATATATATATATATATATATATATATATATATATATATATATATATATATATATGTATATATCGGATTTTGAGCGAAGCGAAAAATCTATTTTTGGGTGAGATAGCCATGTCGTCCTGATGGAAGTTCCTTAAAGTAGCTTCCTAAGGGATATATGTACTACAGTGATAGTCCCAGAGAATTTTACCTTTAGGTATCCAGAATTCTAACTCCTGGCGTGAATATCCTTAAATTTTCTCTCAAGGATAGCGCATGATATCAGGGGACGTATTCTTGACACGCCACATAGCAATCTGCACCCCTAATAGCATTTACGCTTCAAGGAGGTGTGGCAAAATAAAAAGGGAGCCATATCAAGGCTATCCCGTTCTCGTACTACTATTGAGTATGAGAACAGCGCCATTTCCACGATGGCGGTCATTCCTTGTAGCATTGAGCATGGTGTTACAAATACAGTACCACGGGAGGGATACTGTAAAGATCTTTTCTTTTTAGAAGAGATAGGTGGGTCCCTCAGGACGACATGGCTATCTCACCCAAAAATTGATTTTTCGCTTCGCTCAAAATCCGTTTTTTGAGCTCAAGCCATGTTGTTCTGATGGAAGCATACCAGAGCATTAGTGTATTTGTGGATTTTCATCAGTGCCTTAACCTTATAGAAACCTTTTCTATGGTCATGGGGACCAATTGAGACAAGTGACGTCACCGTTATTCGTCATCATCACTACAGTAATCATAAACAATGTTAGTGCTTCCTGCCTCTTACAGGGAAGAGTCATCTAGACAGTAGAAAAGGGGGTCTCGAGGTTAACATATAATGTATGACCAAACATGAGTATACACTGAATACACAAATAGTCTCATAGTTGTATATTTGCTGAATTAACATCAGTGTCTCTTATATCTATTATTTGTCAGCATACAATTATATGAGGAATACTTACTTTGGTAAGTCGAAGAACTCTGGCATGTATACATACAATTGTCTGGCAAAAGCGGACGCACTACATTCTAATAGACATTTATTCCTAATAAATGACTAAAAGAGATGGTTAGTAAAACGAATGTAGTATGACAATGGGATTATACCTGTAATGAGTACAGAGACTATATTTTTTTCTTAAAAGGAAGAAATGATGAGTGCCACTCTCCGACTGAAGAAAATTTATAAAACAATTTCTCTTCATAATTCCTCTACTGGTTACTTCTATCTGCACTGTGTACTACATACACCGGCACTAGTGCTATCTGTATAATTCCACACCTGGGATTTTGAACAGAGTTAGTGTCACCATGATAACACTTAATCAAGAGAGGTCACACCTAAGAAGGGTGACCGCTTCTCCCTTTAATTGACAGTCCCAATCACTTAGCTGTTCATCGTAGAATTAGACGGCAGGTTAAGTATTCTACCCGACGTCACCACATACTGCTTCAGATCATGGACTTGCTTAGAGTATTGTTTGTAGAACACTCTGGATGATTCTCACCCAGTACATGTGCGAGGACATGTGAGGTCCAAAGCTATTAACTGTTCACCACAGTAATTAGAGGGCAGGTTTTAATACACTACCTGCTGCCACAACGAAGTGTTTCAGTTCATGCACTTGTTTTGCATAGTGTTTGTAAAACACTTTGGATGATTTCCATCCAGTGTGTGAATGAAGACGCTCAAAGTCCATATACTGAAAGAAGTTCAGTGATGAAGCAATCATTCTCGGATCATGACCTGCGGGAGTACTGTCCGGATCCGCTCTACGAATAAAGTAGGTGAGCTTCGCCCTTAATTGTTTCAGGGATAAATTTTATCCCGAAGTTTCTCCTTCAAAGAGCTGTCCTCCCCTGAAGTCTGAAGTTCTACGAAGATAAACCTTTAGACACTCTACAGGACACAGAGAGACATCTTCCTTCAGAGGGCAGATTCCCCAGGGACCCCATCTCCTAGTGGGTAGCTCGTTTTTAGCGAGAAAGGATGGATCAGGAAATAGATTCAGTTCTCCCACTTCCGTGAAATGAATGTGACCCTCATATCTGGATAGGGCCACTATTTCACTAACTCATGCCCCAGAGGCTATAGAAAATAGAAAAATAACCTTTTGGGTTAAATCCTTAAGAGTACAATCTTCATTGTTCACAGATGAGGCATAATGTAGGACCTTGTCCAAAGACCAAGAGATGGGCTTTGGTGGTACTACGGGCCTACGTCTAGCGCATGCCTTCGGAATCTTATCAAAGATTTCATTCGCCAGATCCACTTGAAAGGCATATAGGAGAAGCCTAGTCAAAGCTGACTTGCACGTATTTATCGTATTGACCGCCAGACCTTGGCTATGAAGGTGGACAAAGAAGGACAGACAGAAGTTCATTGAAATTTCTTTCGGTCCTTTTGCTTTCACAAACGCAACCCACTTTTTCCAGGAAGACTCACATTGTCTTCTAGTTGACTTAGCCTTGTATTCTTCTAAGAATTCTATATTGCCCTCTGAGATCCCAAATCTTTTTCTAACCGCTAGAGTAAGAAAATCATGAAATGAAGGGTTTGGGTTCTCTGTGATAAAACGAAGGCAGTTAATTTATGAGCCTTCGGAAATAAACCTAGGATCAGAGCTAGGACCAGCCTCATCTTCAACTTCTTCATATCGTCTATCAGCCCCACTAGAGGATCCTCGTATGGGGCTACATATCGAGGTAGTTTCTTGAAGACGCTCGTGACAAAGAGGTCGAATTGCAGTTCCGGGACTTGTTCCCATCTGGGAGGGAATAGGTCTGCGTCCATGGACCATTTCAACTCTATCAGCTTGGACCAAAATAGAGCATCTACTGTTACCTTGTGGATCAGTTGTAAATGAACTACTAGCAGGTGCCATCTCTTTAAGAAAGGGATGAGTTGTTTCACCTAGACTGTATGAGACATTCAATTGTGACGTCTTATTATCGCTTTGGTGTCCCAGATCAGTCGTAGAAAGTCTGATCTGTGTGGAGGAGGCGTCCCCACTCATGATAGGACCATCAGAGTCTTGGGACTTTCGTGCTTTAATTTATGTTAGAGAAGCGATTGAGGAGGGACCGATATCAGTCTTTTTTTAACTCTCCAAGCGTTTGATGCGTGTTTTCTCCAGGCTCTTAACGCATCTTTCCGCTGTGCTCTTTGCACTAGGTCTGTCACTATTGCGAACTGGGGAAAGTTTAGCGCTTGTCCCTGTTGGCGTCTTGGAAATCTGACTGATTACCTGAGTGTCTTGACAGACCTCGCTAGCTCCTTTTATATTCCCAAGGGAAAGGAGAGTTGATGGGACTGTGGGCTTCAATGGTTTTTCAGCCATTGAAACCCTTAAGCTGGAGAAAGTCGAGACTTCTAGAAGCATATCTTGCACTTCGGGTGCAGCCCACCCAAACCTCTCGTTCAGGTATATAACTGCCTGAACCATTTCTAGGCTTGACTTTGACGTGACTAAGTTTGCCAATTCTATGAAGATACTTAGGACTGTGAGTCTGACACGTATCTTTCCTAGGATGAATGTTACTATCTGTAACTTGAATTCTAGATAGGAGGAAGGGGGATGGTTGACTGGAAGGTTCCGCAGGACACCTTTCAGGTCTGACAAGATTACAAACACCCCTATTTGGGACAAGGTCCATATGTTCGGAAGGATTAACATTCAGAACTTTCTGTTTTCTATGAACTTGTTGAGTGGCGACAAGTTCAGAATGACTCAGAGATTTCTTGAGTCCTTCTCGTGAACACAAAACAGCCTTCCCTGGAACTCGATGGGCTATAGTTTTCTTACCACCTGTATGCTCTATAGCTCTCGGGTATACTCCTCCAGGAGGATTTTGAATTGTAGGAGAAGGTAAGGAAATGATGGTGGGGACATTTCTGTTTCCCATCAAGGGCTCATCTTGAATAGGCTTTGGACCGAAGGATCGAAGGTCCTGCAATCCTGAAGGAATGTTCCTCCTAGCAGAAGCGTCTTCATGCTTCGAATAGTCAGTAGGTTTAGACTTTTGACCATCTGCCTGTAGCATCGTGGTCACTGGAATAGTGGGATGTTATTGAGCAGCCCGGATATTTCCAGCATTTTCGATCTTCTTTTTAGGTTAGGGACCCACAACCATGGAAGATTTTCTCTTTGAAAGGATGCCCCATTTTTGGAGAAGACATGTTCTCCATGGTGGCATTCTTAATTACTTTCTTAATTACCTCGTGTGGGAAGAGGCCTTTACCCCAGATGTTGGAAGATATTAGCTTCCTCGTTTCGTGTTTCACAGTTGCAGTAACGAACACAAACTCTCTACATGCTCTCCTAGCCTTCATAAAGGCGTAAAGGTCCTTCACTAAGGTAGCCATATGCATTTTGGCTATGACCATGAGCATGTCTGGGGTATTTTCGTAGTTTGAACACAACTCTATGTAGTTTTGTAGAGAAAGGGAGGTCGCAAGTCTCTCCTTTGTCTCTTGTTCATTATGCAAGAGCAACTCAGATAATTTAGGGAGACATATATTAAATTGTCGACTTGCGACATCCGCGTTTAATTTTCCTTCTGAAAAAGTCAAATGCACTACTTTCCAATCCTTTTCCTATCCGGGAAAAGCTGGTAACAGAGGCTTGCACTCTTCGAGTGTGGGACATGGCTTACCCGCCTCTACCGATTTGTCAACAGATATAAATGCCTTCCCCATAAAGGGGAATGAGAGTGAAGAAGGAGCAAGAAAGGAAGGGTGTCTGTTATTCAGTAAGAATACCTTCGACTCTGAATAACCTGCCTTTTTTAGACTACCTGAGAGGATAGTCTGTGCCTTATCATGGTCGAGAATCATGACCTCCATTGGTTCTGTTCCTTTCCTTGACTTTGGTTCGTACTTCAGTCGAACCCAACAATAAGAGAAAGCATAAAAGCTTGGCTAAAATTGAATTTTGTCCAAAGGAACAGCACCCATTTTCTCTGAGATGTAGAGATTGCCATTTAAAATCGGCATTTGCTCCGCAAACCTCCAGGAATTGGTCTTGGAGCATGTTGGTAGGTCTTGATCCATGGGTCGTTTCACTGACCCCTGGGAAGCGACAAGAGAAGCTTTGCGAGGCTCTATCTTGCGTTTTTCTTCCTGCTTTTCGTTTTGTTTATGAAAGCTCTCTATCTGATTCTTCATTTGGATACATAATTGTACCATTTTATCCAATAGAGGAGTAGAAGACGAAGATGTCGACATCGATGGCTCTATAGCCAGCATAGGAGGAGGATATTCCGACACGACATTTTTCTCTTCTACCTTGGGGCACTTCTTGACCTTAATCCCAAAGGTTTTCTGGCTGTCAGGGGATGTAGTTGGCTCCTGAGGCACTACTATTTCTTTACTTTCTTTCGGAAATAGTAGCTTACGCATCCTATCATCAGGTAGGAAGGGTCCCGGAGAGATTTCTTGGAAGCCTCTCACCCAGTTGTTTAATTTGTATTAAGCTGTATTCCTAGTCTCCGTAGACTTGGGATTTTCAAAACCTTCAGATATTAATGTCTGACATATATTGCAAACTTGTGGGTTCCAATAATGTAGGGATCCGGAAATAATATTGCAGGGGGCATGAAACCTGCAAGTATTATGACCGTAAAAATACTTACTCTTGGCCTTGCAGAGGACTGCAGCACAAGGTATCTGGTGTTCCTCCTGTAAAGAAAGGAAAGCCAAATGAGTATACAAAGGATTATCTCCCTGATAATCAACATGCAAAGGTCATCTACAACAGAATAGCTTAGGATAGCAAGCTATAAAGGGATAGTAGGAGATACATACTTGTGTACCCCTGCAAGCAAATGCTGTTACCTCCCTTCAGTATTAAATACATGGGGGTTCCTCTATTGAGTAACACCCAGTAGAAGGGATCTTACCCCTAGGGGTAGAGAAGTACCAATTCGCTGTCCCAAAATAATGTTAATACTATGGAGTCAGGATGACTGATTCTCAATCAGAATATTGAAGAAAACTATTTATTCAATATATGAGCGGTACCAGCGGAATGTTCGTACAAGGGTACCCAAGGTATGTTAGAAATTACTACTGTATAATGGTACTGTAGTTTTCTATTTACAGTAAGTCTATACTGCAATTTACTGGTTACTGTACATCATGTATTGTAGTCTAGTCATTATGCTGCCTTCATAGTAGCATATGACAGTACGGTCCATCAAGCATGAAGCCAGTTGGACTAGGGAAATTAAAGACATATATTTTTATATCCCACTAAGCCTATTTGCTGTAGCCTTCCTTACAATATAGAGTTTCCTGATCAGGGAGACTCAAAGATAAAGGCTCTACCCTTTAAGGGTTAGGAGTGTATCACTTTTGCCTTGAAGTTATTTAATATTGTAGGGTAATCCAAATACTGATTTCTAATCAGGATATTGAAGAAATCATATTCATTCAATATGGGATTGGGTTCAGCAAATGCCTGTGTTGGATATCCAAGATATATTGGAAATAACTACTAGTATAAAATATATAGTATTTTTCTATCTGCAGTATATTCTATACTGTAGATATACTGGCTACTTGTATAACATATACTGTAGTTCAGCCGGCATGTTGTCGGCATAACTAGGTCTTGCCAGCATATCTAGTATGCTAGCTAGAGAGAGAAATAGCATGGAGGAAAGTCTACTCCTTAACTGTGTATGTATACAGTAATTAAGGATGTAAAAGTCTCATTTTACTGCCTTTCTTGCGAATAAAAGGTTCCAATGGAAGGGGAGAATGTACCATTCAGGCTTCAATCCAGCTATAGTACTATTGCCGGTAAGGTACCGCCAATACACTGCCAGCAGGCTAGCCTCCGGCAGTATCAGTACAGTCGGCGTGCTGCCATCTAAGTCAGCACTTATCTGTACTGGTCTGATCCGGCGGTAATCCGGTAACAGAACTCGTGAATAACAGTCCAAGGGAGAACTGAGGAACCTTGGGGATAACAAGGGACTTCCCACTCTCAGCCATCATGGCTGCCAGCAGCCGCCAGCCGCCGCCAGCCGCCAGCCGCCAGCCGCCAGCCGCCGCCAGCCGCCAGCCGCCAGCCGCCGCCAGCCGCCAGCCGCCAGCCGCCGCCAGCCGCCAGTTGCCGCAGCCACCAACTGCCGACAGCCGCCTGCTGTCGGAAGCCATCTTGGCTGCCGACAGTCATCGGCTAATGGTATGGTCCATAGCTACCGACAGATGAAGTGGTTGCCGGCAGTATGCATTGCCTTCAGCCAATGTCATGGCTAGAGAGGGAGTCTGGCCGGCTCCGGCAACCTACCAGCAATGGAAAGGTTGCAAGATGCTGGCCCAAAGAAAGACAATAGCTCGGCCATCAAAAGTGGACAGAGGGGTAGGGAACAGGGTCCTGTATAGAGTGTGAAAGGAACTGGCAAAATTGTCAGTCCCACCACCTGTTAAAAGAAACTCTGTTTCAGTATCGGCAGAATCCTAGGTGATAGGAGAGTCTCAGTTCTCCATCCTAGAGATTGCCGACACAGTTAAGGGGATGGCGGCATTGCCGCCTCCTCTCAACACAGGAGAAACAGAGTTCCAGTGCCACGTCATCCTAGGCAAAAGAAGATCACTCTTCAGCCTAGAGGGCTGCGGCGCAGGACTAGTCTTTTAGTCGCAAGGAGAAGATGGTATCCTACCACTACTTCAAGTGCGGCTAGGGAGGGCTAACCTCCATTGCCGGCAGCCTAGCCAGCAGGGGAATGATGGTATTCTACAACCCATTCGCCCTGCCGGCAGGTCGCCGACATAAGACTAAATACTCTGAGTTTCTGACTAAATCCCAAAACCTGCTGGTATACCACAACCAGCGGTTTAAGGGAAGAGGCAGGAAAAACCCTAGGTTAGTCATGTCTGAATAAAATTCAAGGCACGGCTATAGGGTTGTAGCCTGAAGCTACACTTAGAGGGAAAGAGATTACCCTTAAATCTC
>NC_090726.1:123803389-123808389 GCF_036898095.1 Palaemon carinicauda | reverse complement strand
ATCCATCATCTTCTCTTCCCACCCGTTTCTTTTGCAATCTCTCAGGACCAATTTTTTATGTGCATCTGGTTTCCCTCATTTTTATTATATGTTGTTCCCATGTCCATTTTTTCTTCTTACATTTTGTTAGAATATCCCCTTCTTTAGTTAGCTCTAATTGTGTCTCTTAGTGTTATTCCCATCGTTATTCTTTCCATAGCTCTTTGAGTTGAACTAGCTTATGTTCTAAAGGTTTAGTTGAACCTCCTGAATATCTGAATAAAAAATCTCAATGGAACATCCTCCCATTAAAAACCTTTTTTAGAATAATACTACTATACAATAATGCTTTCCAGCTGTCTTCGTTTGGACCAAAATTTGTGAATGAGCGGGATTTATGCCCACATCCAAAACCCACGTACAAATATACCCGGGCAACGCCGGGTAACCCTGCTAAGTGTGTGTCTATATATATATATATATATATATATATACAAATACATATATATATATATATATATATATACACATATATATATATATATATATATATTTTATATATATATATATATATATGTGTGTGTGTGTGTGTCTGTGTCTGTGTCTGTGTATTAACATATTAATGTATTAATATGTACATTTCCCAGACAAAGTACACGTTTTTATCTGTAAAACACCTCAATGTTTTTCTAAAAATTGTTTTTAATTATTACTGGCACTGACTGATGCTTTCTACCCAAATTTAGTGTATTGAAGCTGTATGCAATATGACAGATGACACCGACAACCCCTATACCATGAAAGAACTGAACACAGCCCTTGCAAAAGATAGAAGAGGACACTACCCCCTGGAGCTGATCTAATCAATTACTGTATGCTAAGGAATATGGGATGTCCTGCAAAGTTGTTTACTTGCACTTGATAAACAAAACACACACCGAAAGGACTCTGATCAATAACATGGAATTAACAAGACATGAAACCTTACCAAACCCCAAAGAACCAGACGCCTACCAACCCATAGCCTTATTTAGCTGCACCGAGAAGGTCGCTGACCAGAGAACACCTACTGGCATGGACTCTGAACTACACCCAGAACAGAGAAGCCAGAGTCACCTTTCAAGGAAGAACCTCGGAATTTAGCCCCCTGGAAAATGGAACTCGGGCGGGTGTGGGGGTGGGGGGGGGGTGTACTAAGCCCACATCTATTCAAATTACTTATGGAGAGTCTTGCCACGCTAGATCTACCAAAGGGAGTCAAGATATTCATGTTAGCTGATGACATAAATATTACCTGCCCACAGAAAGCACACTAATGCTAAACTACACAGAAGGCATTTGATATGATCCATGACAAATGCAAAGTCCTTGGCCTGAAAATCAACATCAACAAGACCAAAACAATGGCCATTCAAATACTGAGAAGAACCTCAGAATTTCACCCTCATGGGCGAAGCAATAGCATGGGTGAAACAATTCATATAACTAGGAGTAGTCATCAGCAAAACTTTATCACCTGCCAACAAAATAACCCACCTCAGAGCGAAAACAAGAATTTGTCTTTCAGCCATGAAAGGAATGACCTCCCTCGAACAAGGAGTATCAAACAGCCTCCTAAGACTGATCTACATTCAAGCAATTTGATCCTGCATCGACTATGTAGCACCTAGGCTCACCTCACTGAGTGAAACTCAAAAAGCCTCTCTAAAAGTTGTACAAAACAACGCAATAGGGCTCATCAGTGGTTCTCCAATGTGGACCAGACTCTGCTTGTTAAGAGCGGAAACTAATCTAATTTCCCTTTCAGCAAGGATCGACATTAGAAGTTGTAACATCATATTCAAGTCAATCAAAGCAGACAGAGACTGCTCTCTGAACAACACAGTCAAAAGACTCCTCCCCTTGGCGGAGGAGATTGATCTTCCAAAGACATATTGCAAAGAGACTACTGGATACACTTAGAAGAATGCAAATACAGAATAAAGCCTTCAAGACGAAGGGGCACTGAAAGCACGAAGACTACATCACTCCTGTCCCGTGGTCACCAGACCACTTCTAGTATAACTTCACCATCCTCCCAGCAGCAAGCAAAGCTCTCTGAACGCCAAAAACAACTTACTGCAGCAGCTGAAAATACAATCAAGAGCACCTCTATCCCCAACACCTACTATACTGATGGATCACTTGCCCCTGATATTCCTGCAGCAGCAGCAGTCGTTTTTCCATTAGGTTGCAACAACGCCTCCACCCTGTAAACAGAGCCAGTAGTGATTGCCAAAGCCCTAAAGCACTCGGCTAGTCTACCTGGAGGATATACAACAGTCCACACTGATTTGAGAGGAGCCATTCTTGCTCTCAGCAACAAATAACCCACTGAAAATATCTACCTAATCACAGCAATTTTAGTATCTAGCCGTAGCTCATCAAAGCAACAGCAGGCAGATCATCGTGAATTGGATTCCTAGTAACAAAGAATTCACTGGCAATGACAAGGCCGATCACCTGGTCAAGTCAACCCTGATGTGCCAGACAACCAGTATCGTACTTCAACCTTCACTAAAAATCATCAAGAATTAAATGACAGCCTTTTGCAACTCGCAAAAGACAAGTGAAGTAAGTCAAGCCTTCCTTGATGGCTCCAGATCAGCCCAATGGCGTATAGAAGCAGCAAACCTAATCCTGCATTCTCTTTCAAGAAATACTCCCCACCATGTGGCAGTCATCATATGGAGACTACGACTGGGGTATCTGGCAACTGGCAAATCATCACAGACAACGACAAGGGCCTAGGAGCATGGCAGATACCGGTAAGACCGCACAATAACTGTTAGCAACTGACAGATGAACCTCTGCAACACTACCTGTTATATTGTCCATAAACAAGCCTACTAAGACAGGAATTCAACTCTAACATTCATGTAACTGGGACACCAATCACAAAACACATCATTGCTATATAATGTTGATGCATTCTCAGCCTTTTTCTGCAGCTACCCCCCCCCCCCCAGATAACCTAACTGCCAACACCAATATGAATCTATAGTAAACCAACCTTGTAATTCTCTTTTTAGCTCTCCTCTCACGTGCAATTCGCTTCTCTCTTTTGAAGAATTTCAGGACTTATTTCCAACTAAACATTGAATTTGATAAGCAGGTAGACGTCTCAATGAGTAAAGCACATAATCGAAATTTTATTTTCATTTTTTGTTCTAGTGTTTTCAGGTACAGGAATGTTTATTCCACCCTTTCTCCAGCACGTAAACCCACCCGCTAACTAAATTATTCTTTTCAGCTCTCTCCTACTCAAGCTGAAACTGTACTATCGCTCATCCTAAAAACTCAAGCTTAAACTACTAAGGAAGTTTTATACTTCATCTATACCAATATCTCAAAATAAACATTTCATAATTCCTTCCCGAGCCCCTCTAATTACCAAGACTTACTGCTGCACCTCCTTCCTCTCCAACTGAACGACGGGAACCAGTGGGTTCTCTTGGGGTAGATACCTTTCTCCTCCTCGTTAATTTATTCCTTTTCATTTGACCTAAAGAAGCTGGGGCGCCTCTTAAAATGATGAAAAAAGGAAAGCTGACTTGCCAATAAATAAGAGTGGCTGATTATCCTTATCCCACATCCCAAACCACCTACAAATAAAATTCGAAGATTATCCCTTATCCTAAATCCCCAACAAATAAAAAAAAAAATCTACCCAATCTCTCTCTCTCTCTCTCTCTCTCTCTCTCTCTCTCTCTCTCTCTCTCTCTCTATTGGTATATCAAGAATATATAAAACAGCAGTTCTACAATCTAGAGCTATGATCTATGCAAATTTTGTGTTATTATTTCATAAGCAACACATTTTAGACTAAATTACATATGTAAATTTAATCAAGATAGAAAAGCACTCAGAACATTATCCTGTAGGCTACCCTTAAGAAAATCAGAAATTAAATTACTGTAGCAACTTCAGTGAAGAATGTTTGCAACAAAATTAACTTTACGTAATCATTAGCATTAGACTTGTGCCAAAGATAAAATACGACAAACGAACGGAAGAGTCATCTCAAAGATTGTCTACAAAGCAAATCATTGTAGAGTATTCAGTGTGAGTGCATTGGTAGTAGTGAGGTTGTAGGAGCAAGCGACATCTGAAGTACTTCCTAACAACAATGATGATGATAGGGATATATTATTGGGTTTATGGCTATAACCCAAGCACAGCGAATAGAGAAAGTCAATCATCACTCACTCCCCTACTATGGAGACTAGCTATTGTAGAGGTCTCTTAATATGTTAATAATAAGAGTGGAGTATACCATGATTTTCGGAATATTACAATGAGTTTCAATAACTTACAATCAAATAGTTGTGCAATAACATAACAGGTAAATTGTGTGGAAGAACCTTCTCATTCTTATAATACTTTGGATAAATATATGACTAAACATGTTCTAAAATCTTACTGTTATTATCAGACAGGTAGCCCGTAGCTATATACATCTGAAAGGCATAATTATTTTGCTATTTTATTCATAGCTCCGATGTGTATCATCGTGTTTAACTACACCCAATATAACCATGGAACTTTTCAGACATTGAGACATAATGTCCTCTTGCTGCCCTTTAGTACTGAAATGGGCAAATTTGAGCTGAAAACTTGAGAATGCATTTGAAACTCCTTGCTATGGCTGGAGGCTAGTGACGAATATTGTCGGCGGTCTATATGCACATGGATTCTTTCTTCTCTTTTTCTCATCTTATTTTGGTCCTCCTGCACGCGGAGCCTTCAAAGTGCATTTCCTTATATTTCGCTTTCTTTTACCCTTTCTTTGTTTGTATCCCCCTCATATCTTATCCTATCTCTCTGTTTGCCTGTAAATATCATATCTCAAAGTTTTCAAGAAAGTCAAGATGAACTTCAGATATGAAGGAATAGCTAAATTTATCTGTGAAATTCATCACAAAAGGCATGGAAATTATTATGTGATGTTGGCAAGAGTTCTGTATTTTTACTTATACACC
>NC_090726.1:123795889-123800889 GCF_036898095.1 Palaemon carinicauda | reverse complement strand
ATAATAGTCAAGTACCTCAAACTAGCAGTTCATAAACTCTACTCTTAATGTGAAAGGGTGTGGGTGGACAAGGGAGCCGATAGCTTCTCAAATTTATGCAAGTGAAAGACGGCAGAATGAAATTGGTATTCTGGGGGTAAGTGCCGCACACAATTTTAGGAACGAAATGAATGGTGCTTTATTGATTGCCTCTATTCGGGGCCAAATCGGTTGAGAAACGTCACCGAAAGAGAAATACATTAAGCGTTAAACTCTGAAACGAGCCTGAGGTCCACCTGAATGTTGGTTGAGGCAGAATTATTCTTTTTTTTTTTTTTTTTTTTTTTTTACTAAGGTTTTGTGTCTCGCCTACACACGTTATAGGATTCGTTTTCGTTGCCAGACTGATATATTACACCCCATTTGCTAAAGGGGATGTAATAACCAGTCGTCTGTTGCAATTTATATCTGATTCCTGATCGAAAGCGAATGCTTCTCATTTTCTTTTCAATAATGCCTTTCACCTTAAGTGCTGATAATGCCGGTAAAAAAACCTTTCAAGGAATTTTTTTCTTTTGTGGAATTTAGCTTGTAGCGTTCTTATTAAATAACAACGTCTAGTCGATTTTTATATAATTCTCTCTTCGTTAATACCTGTAAGCTAGAATTAATTGTTAATTTAATTTTCTTTATATAGCAGGATTTCCTTTGCGATACCTGATTTAAACTTTCCATAGCTCTTGTAAAGCGATGACGCATATATTTAGTTTATAAATTATCTTTAATATCTATATCCATTAATAATGATAAATCTATTAACCCTTGCATGGTATTAAGCAGCTCATCTTGCGATATATAGCTTGAAGTGGCTGGTTACCCAAATTTTGAGATATTTGGGGGGGGGGGGGGGGGGTGGCTCTCTCGGAAGCACTTCCACAAAGTATATATTTTGAAAATTGCATTGGCTTCTTATTTTCTTTTCTTTTTTTGCCATTTGATATCAAATCAAATAGCATAATTTGTTTGTTCTCAGGCCTTTATCCCTTTTTATTAGAATATTCAAGACTCTCTCTCTCTCTCTCTCTCTCTCTCTCTCTCTCTCTCTCTCTCTCTCTCTCTCTCTCTCTGTTCCACGTTTATCATGTATTTGGAAGACGCTGTCGTGTCTATAGTTGCGGCAGTAGTAACATAGTTACCACTTGCAAGGTTTACTGTTTTCTCATTTTTTATTCAATCATCATTAGAGAAATGTATTAATTTCATAAACATCCCCTTCATTTTTTTTGAACTTATGTGTATTTTGAAGCGGTTAGTGAAATGCCTTTGAATTTAAAATTAGTTCATAAATTATAGTCTGTCCATCAAGTATAAGTCTAGTAGATGAAAATCAATACTTCTTAAGTGTGACTATCGTAAAAGGTTGACTTGGAAAACATTTCCAATTAACAATACTAACTCTTGTGTAGGTTTACTACTTAATTTACTTTAGATTTAATACCACATATAAGCTTAAAATTTTATTCGAGCATACACGGTGAATTTCTTAATGTCTTTATTGAAGAAAGCACCTTTCAGAAAAAAGGAATATGGAAATACCACCTTTACCGTTTTATATGATTATAGCAGAAAACGAACAACTTTGATTATAAAGAAAAATTACTCCGTGTTACCGAGTAAGCGCTGGGCATCTCCATCCAAATTTTTGTAGATTTCATCAAGAAATATCTCGTCTCGCCATCTGGTCACCAAAGATCCTAATGGTGGCGATTTCTGCATTGAAGCGGTTGTGACTTCAAATACGTGAAATAATTAGCAAGTTTGAAATGCCCAGAAGTTACAAATCATGAAAGTCTCTGAATCTACTCATGTAGTCCTGCTACGTTTAGGGCTTCATATATCATTTCTCCCTTTTGAGTCCAATGTTCTGTTAGTTTGGATTGATCCAAATTTTCCCAAATGGGGGTGGTGATAGTTTGGTGTTGCTATTTATGTCTTCCTTACAATATAACGTCTCCTCTTTCACAATTCAACGAACAATGAAAGACAATTTAATCAAGATATATACAGGGGTACATCTAATTCTATGTTTAATAGCCTATCATAACCTAATCTCTGTGTTCTACATCATTTCTGAATGTGTGATTACCATGACATAATCAACCTAGTTGTAATTTAAGTAAAACTGACATTGATTGATTTCTCCTTAGGAGGTGATGTTGGATGAGTGGATAGCTAAATTTTTGCACAATTGTATCAAAGCAAATACTTGAAAGCACAACAATAATTGCCCATTATCATATGGTACCTCTTTCCCAGGTAACGTTCAAGCAACATAATTATTTGATGGTCACGAATCAAGATTTATTTTTGTCTGATTGATCGTAAGATCTGTCACATAACCACTAGGAGCTTAACACAAAATTTCATTCCATGTTTGCCAGGTTTCTAACTTTTTACAGATTAATTACATCCTCATCTAAAGACAAGTTTTGTTACAATCTTTACAAATCTTGAAAGAAATGCTGTAGATATTTCATTACGTGGGGCATAAAATATTTTCTTTGAGAAAGTAGACAATGAATAGGCATTGCATAAATTCTCTGACCAATTTAATCATGACTGTAATATTCAGAAACATATATAACGTGCAATATCTTCTTAATTGCATTTAATCAAATTAAAGGAAGTCATCTGATGTATATCCTGATTATGCTTGTTACAGTTGTTGGTTTCCTCTATGAGGTATTTGAAAAGTTTGCAGGACGAGAGCGTCTGGGTGAGGTCTTACAGAGTTGTAGAGTTGTCAGTAAAGTCAAGTACTTGTGGGGGTGGTCTAAGCATTAACCGTTGTTCTCAACAGAGGTAATGGCAAAGATTCTATTAGAAAAAAAAAAAAAAAAAAAAAAAAAAGGGAAATCAAGTAGACGCAAATCAGGTAGAAGAGAAGATGATAAATATGAAAGAGAAACGCAGGACTAATAGATAAAGCCCTATAGATAGATGCTTGTACAGTTGGCTTCATTAATTCCGCTACACTTCACTTTATTCTAAGGAGACGCCTGACAGCTGTACAGTATGGCAGGTGACGCTGCTATGTTTAGCAAAAGAGAAACTGTTGGCCGCGTTGCTTGTAACAGAGTCGCCGACCTTGTAGACACTTGATTAAAAGCATTTTTATTAATTTTACAAAATGCTGCTTAGCAAATAACAATATCCATCTTCAATACTCTCTTTGTCATTGTAATAACTTGTTTTTAAATGCGAACTTTCTAGTATTCTCTCGGGGTTAGAGCACATTATCAGGTGCACTTAGCTACTGTTCATAAAACCTATTGAGTGCTATACCTATCCCCATGGAGTACTAATGGTAGATTTTTTAGGCTTCACTGCCCTTGAATGAAAGTTTACCAACAGTCTTTAGAGCTAATACACCAGTCCTTTGCTCATGCAATATCGATATATAAAAAAGTATTGAACGACTTTTTAAGCAATCAAAATTGGTGTATCGCCTCAGGCTTTGTCTTGTCCTTGTTCATACAAAGAGGCCCAAGCTCTACTAACCCCTTTCATGGTCAAGCTCAGGCATCTCATAACGGTCTTTAGAATCTATTTGATGTGTTACAAATATCCAAATAAAAGTTTTTTGCAAATAGTACACGAACACATTGCAAGTTTCTTTCGGTTAGATTTTAGAATACCACAATAATGAGTGTTAAGTGGCCCAAAGGTATATACAGTATACTTCTTTTACCCAAGACCTCGATCTCTGTTATCAAAGAATTGTTATAAACATATCAAACAGGGGTTTCTTCATCTCACAAATATGTTTCTTTTTGTTAGAGGGGAATTCTCTACACTAGTGAATAATATGGATTTTAAAGCTAATAGGGTATTTGAAAGCATGCTTGCTGAGTCCCAAAGGCTTATGGGGATAAATTCTGTACTGACATGTTGGTTCCCGTTAAAGGACATTGACTGAAGCTAACAGACCCATATAGCTATTCGTGAATGTGCCTGAAGGTACCTTTTGGTCGGTGCGATCATTGCTCAATGATGATCGTCATCCGATCTAGAGCACTATATCATTGTTTTTTAATTGGGCTTCTTTGCTCCAAGTGACTGTCGTTAGAATCGCGAACGACCAGCGGCAGTCACTCAAAACAAAAAAGCCCCATTCAAAAACGATGAGCTAGTACTTGAGACAAATCCTTAACGATAATAGTTAAACCGTGGCCGAGCAAAACGCACCTTACGATACCTTGGAGTCATCTTCACCCATACAGTATTTATAACTTCGTGAACTTCATGGGTTGCGTGTCTCTATAAATTCCAACGTGAAGAAAAGTGCCGATACCTTCCTTCAAAAGGAATGACCAAGAGTGAAACTGATATGACATTCAGTAAGATTCAAGAGGTTAGGTCAGGAACTGAATATAATAAACCTAACTGGAGCACTGCAAAATTTTTTCGACTTGTATCGCATTCTGACATTTTACGCACGTTCCAAATGCGCTATAGAGATCTGTGTTAACTTTTCATGTATCAGTAGCCTCGAGTCTAAACGTTATTAAGTCTCTAAAATATCAATGATATTGAGATCTTATTCAGTATTGCGGTCTTCATGTTGAATCGTATATTCATGTTAACTTTAAATGTTTTAACGTTTTCATATTTGATATATTAAAAAGTCGTTCAAACAAATCATTTCGAAGAAAATAGTGAAAAAAAACACTCATACATTGAGGGGTATAATTTTTTTTCTGTCAAAATAACGTTTTTGCACAAAAATAAAATGAAAAATTTATTGTTTTTTGAAAAAGATAGAACAATTTATGCAGAATATATAAAAAGAGTATCGTTAAAACTGCCTTGGTAGTACTCAAGTATAAATATACGATAAAAAGAAAATGCAAAACACTTTTTTAATAAATCCAGTGATATTTTAGCAAAGTAAAGGGATAAACAGTACGAAATAAAAATTTATTAACATTTAACATGTTTGAAACTACGATCAAGAAATT
>NC_090726.1:123778389-123790889 GCF_036898095.1 Palaemon carinicauda | reverse complement strand
CAGCGGGGTAAGAGTACACTGCAAAGATGGTTAAGAGTCGGGACATACTGGGGGAAGAAAGGACACTGCAAAGGATCATTTGGTAATGCTGCTGTTCGCAGTTCACCACATGAGGTGCAATGAAAGCATTACCCTCCTGAGGCGTTATCGTGTAATGAAATGGATTTCTCTGAGTGATTGTGATACCAAAGGGAAATGAAATAGATCACTTAAAATATGAAAATCGAGTTAAAGAACGATCAATGAAATTGTATCTTCCACGAAACAGGAAATGACCACCAGTGGATTTTATCCCAAGAAATACGCTTCATTTCCAAAGCCATGTATGAGAGACGAAGACTCCTCTTGAAAAAACCTTGAATCAAAATAACAAGTGAGAGAGAGGTTCCATTGTAATATAATTAATAAGTAACATTATCAGGAAAAGACGAGTACAGTATGTAGCTAAAGTGTTGTTACCAAGTTACTAAATGCCAACTTTTACCTTCATAATTTTAGTGACGCTGGGTACAACAACAAAAAATTTCGCAACTTCACTGAAGGAAAGATACACTTCACTAAACAGGATTTAGAAGTATTAATGCTATGTTTTCAATTGAGATATCAGCTAGATCATTAAAAAACAAAATAATACAGTAATTCTTTAATTATGGCAGAAATTGAAAGACGTAAATGCTTAATAAATGCGGCTTTTAGCAACCATAGTAATGTACCTAACAAATTGAACGTATCTGAGATGTAGTTGTCGGCGTGGTCTAACCAAACGTCAGCTGTCAGTGTCACAGTGACACAACGTCTAATAATTTCCAGCATGGTTGAAGCTTCCCAGCCGGAACTGGGAACCCCACCTCAACGCAGGAAACTATTGTTGAGCTGCATTTACCATAATTAAAAAAAAAAAAAAATACATAGCCGATGGTCTTAACCTGAACAAGGAAATTGTGCGTTTATGGATATAACGATGCCATGAAAGAGAAAGTTGAAATACAATCTAAAGGTGGGAGATTCCACTTCACAACCGCAGAAAATGAAAAGTTAAGTCACCTTGCAATTAGACATCCATTTTCATAGCCTTTTTCCTCTCTTAATAATAATTAAGCCCCCATGAGCCATTTCTTGTCATTCTAGAAGTTTATGCGTGGGGAAAATATTTGCAATAGACTGGGTGACAGTATTGTCAGAAAAATTACACATAGTAAATATTGATTCTCTCTCTCTCTCTCTCTCTCTCTCTCTCTCTCTCTCTCTCTCTCAAAAAAAAAAAAAAAAAAAAAAAAAAAAAGATAGACAACCATGTGCACATCTTCTAGTTCTGTTTGACTACACAAGAATGATGAGAGAGGCCAACAAACCGATCCTGAAAGATACTTTGTGGATCCAACATAATCTAGATAAAATAATCACATCAAAGGAAGTACAGTATGTTCTGGATGAGGAATCATTACTGCAAAGGTTACCTTGCCCTCATTCTCAACCTGCAGTGATGTTGCACAGCTGTTCACTGATTATTTTTAGAGAAGTACAGTCATTTGATAATCATATCATATGCTAGCTATGAAACTGGACCATATACTAAGGATATAACCCACTAATTCTGCATATGTAGTAAAGGTTATGTTGAACTAACAGTCAACTTTACTGAAGAAATTTTTTCCAAGTCACAAAAAGATAACCATCTCGCTAACAAAACAAACAAATAAAGGTTAATAAACCTTATAGAAGAAAAGTTTGAGGGAAGAAGGTACAAATTTGTACACTCTGGTGAAATGTTGACCTATTAATAGCGTAAACAGCTGTGAAGGCAGCAAGAAAGCAAAAGATCATTGATGTTGGTGAAGATACAGACCTCATTGTGATTTTCTTTAGATATGAACCCATATAGACTGCAAGTGGCAAGAGGAAAAGCTGGAGTATTCATGACCCACAGAGAGAAGTAGGAGATTAAATATGTAAGCAAATTCTATTTTGACATACTCCTTCCAACACTTTTGGAAGGAACAATATTGTAGCTCAGAAGATAGTTAAAACAAAATTACATTCCTAACTTCATGTATCTGTATTCAGTGATGCACCATTAACAGAGAAGACCTTGAACCATTGCCCATAATGCAATTACAGCCCCATATAATGGGGTACCAAATGATAATACTAATAGTATTTGCCATGTAATATTTTGTCTAAAGGTTGACACTAGTTCAAACTAGTGCATGTCCAGGTCCTTTCTTACACAAAAACTACCACTAAGCAAATAGCTTCAGAGTGTACTTCCAAGTACAGATGTCTATTGGTCGCTCTGCATTGAACCACACTAACTGGGGCCGGCAACTGAAGGACGGTAAACTTACTCCAGGGGAAATATTTTGATCTCCAAACCCGTACCACCGGAGGTCATGAATGTCATTCGGTGTAATTGGAAAAAAATTGCACTAAAGCAGGATGTAGCTCCAAGAGGGATACTCTTCAATACATTCTAGCCTATGGGGAATGTAGGGGCACAAGATACGCAAAGGTTCAGCAGCTAAAAATTTTTGCTCTTGAAGTTGAACTGCAGGGAAAAGATAGGTATAAATACCCGGTAACCAACCATGTTATGAGAGCAATTCGTGTAGACCTAAAGTTATTTCCACATCTTTTTTTCTTACATGTTTCATATCCCAATTTACAGGGCAGGATTGACTATATAAGATCCAATAGAATTAAAACTACAAAAGATCACTTATAGTAATACGTGTATGTTATTTTGAGTACAGATTATCATTGTTTTCAATATTTTCAGTCCTTTAAAATCCCTCTGATGAGTAAAAACTTGCATTAATTATATTTGTTATCTATTTATTATAAATGAGATTGATATTGAATCTGTTGTAATATACAATCATAACGATTGGTTATGTATATTTTGTCATATTTTAACAATATAATTTAGAAAAAGAGAATTCATTCTATAGTTTCAAAACAACTTACAATGAATTTTTTGACACAGAAAATTTATAATTGGTAACTAACTGTGTCATTGTTCCTATCACAGAAGGAAAAGTATGGTTAGCAGTTCCATTTATGGTGACCATTAAAAAAAAAAAAAAAAAAATCATAAGCCAATTTACACCACTTTGATTCTCAAGGCCTTTTAACATAATGTTTATAGGATAAACAAATCTTTAAAAACTTCTAAAATAAATTCTATTGCAATTTCTTTGAGGACAAACCTTACATTGCCCAGACTGAATATGTGAACTAAATTTCAGGAGGGAAGGGCCCCATAGGCAAAGGATTCTTGACATTACCCGGTGGTAATGTCAAGTAAAATTCCCATCTCTTCAAAGACAGCCAGCCGATTCGTATTCAGTGAATGTAGCTTTATTTCCTATCTTTAATTCCTGAGAGTTTTATTTGAATGCCTTCCCTTTACATACCAAAAGCTTCGCTTGTATCTTTACATAGAAAACTCTTGTGGATTCCCCAAAAGGAGAAAATACTGCCTTAATGATAAATCATTTTTTATTCCAATTGTTATTATGTAAGATTTTGTTTAAAAAAAAGAATGAACATATATAATTTGGACTGATTTAAAAAAATATATGAGATACTGGCAGATAAATGCACGCAAACATGAACAAAGTAGGGTTTAATCTATTTGCTAATTTATGGGTCGATTTTTTTTTATTTCAAATCTACTTCGGTAAGATTCCTTCGTTAAAAAGTTATGTTATGCAGTATTTTTTTTTCACAAAAAACAAACCATTGAAGTTGTATTCAGATGCAGAGCTATATTCTGCTCTACCTTAAACATCTATTGCTAAAGAATTCAGCCAAATACGCTAACATAAGGAAGGTGTGTTGAAGCAGAATTGAGTTACCCATATGGAAGTATTAGAATAGTTGCTAATTTTCCAGGGAAATATAACATGTTGTTTTAGTGGTTAGGTAGTGTCTCACTATTCACCAGATAATGTCCCATATAACCGGATCCCATATCCCTTGTGAATAGGGTGCCACTCAAAATCAAATTAGCAAGATGGACTTTTAAAAGTTACCTTCATAATAGAATAGGATAAAATTGTAAAGAAAATAGATATAAAACTCCCTAGATCTCGTAATCTCAATGCGTCCTATTTTATCTTTGGCATTACCTCTTGGAACAAAGACTGAGTCTTTCGAGTATTCCCAAAGGTTTTATTAAAAAATAGTATATAAAAAAAGACCAGAGTAATATTTTAGCCTCTTAGTTTTTCCTTTCTTCTTCAAGTTCCTAAACTTCTGAAATGGACATTATTTGATGTATCCATTTTTTTTCCGAGCAGATTTATAGGTTTGGTGTTCGTTGTGCTTTATTGCTCATTCTGTGGACAAACAGTTCATTTTCCAATATAAATTCTTAAATATGAACTTTGGATTTCTTATCTGCTTTTTTTTTTTTTTTTTTTATTTATTTATGGTCATTCTCCCTTCAAGAGATATATCTAATACAATCTTTAGGGTTAAGTTCATTTTTCTTTTCTTGTTTTCTCTATCTTTATTTCACTCCAAAAGAGAATAAAAAATTTTATATGATGGCAACGGCAGCGAAAGTTACATTGTTCAATAAAGTTAATTAGGACCTAGTACCAATAAAAGCTTTCTTCCTGTTTTACTGAGCTTTTCAACAGTGTATTATACGATTCTTTTGGAAATGGGGTAAGCTTTTTCGAGCTTTAAGGCAAATGGGAAACGTAAAATTTATGTCTCTTTTTAGGCATGTGATGAGTCATTGATTTTATGAGGGGTGTTTGATTCCATTAGATTATCTTTTTTTAATGTTTAATCCGACAATCTGGTACTGGAACTTATTGGTTATTTGGCACTGTATCAAGGCGGTATAAATGACCAGCAAAATCTCAGGAAGTGAATTGTATGAAGTAAAAAGATCTAAAGATGAAAAAAAAAGAAAAACGATTACTGTAATATGCAACGTGACTGACATTGGTTCTTCCAGACCCTTATCTCATGACCAATTCAGGCTACACAATGAACCTAAAGTTCAATCAATGCAGTCTTGATAGAAAAAAATAAATCACGTAAAAAAACGATTTGAAACACATGTAACCAAAAAACTAAAGGAAAATAAGATGTAAAATTTTTATAATTGTGAAGCCTTATTTCAGCTCACTTTGTCGGGGGAGAAAATTTGTCTTTGATTTATTGACGACACAAAGACATAAATTGCAAACACTCCCCCTCTCTCTCTCTCTCTCTCTCTCTCTCTCTCTCTCTCTCTCTCTCTCTCTCTCTCTCTCTCTCTCTCTCTCTCTCTCTCTATATATATATATATATATATATATATATATATATCTATATTTATATACAGTACACACACACACACACATATATATATATATATATATATATATATATATATATATATATATATATATATATATACATATATCCATATGTATATATATATATATATATATATATATATATATATATATATATATACATATATATATATTTGTGTGTTGTGTGATTGTGTAAGTGTTTGATAAAAAACAAAGAAAAAATACTCTTAGATACTGAATGAATCTTGACAGGTTTCATCTCTACAGGACTGAAATATGGATCAAGATGTCTCCTATATATATCGTAGAGAGAGAGTACAAACATACATAAAAGCATATATCGAACAAACCATCATAAAAATAGCCACTTGTGTCTACGATAACAAGTCGACAGCTTCGTAGCTCATAGTCCATTAGCCGAGGCGAGACCAGCGTTAAGTGAGAGGTCAAATGTCCAGGTGTTTCTAGACCTTCATATAGCTTGCTACAATTGCGTTATACCAAAAACAGGTGGTATATTTTTCAGACGTTTTGTTCTACATATGTTTGCATATATATTTGTCCTTTCACTGTATTATATATATTATGAGAATTTCTACTAATATATTAGTTCTTTATATGAAATGTCAGAGACGTAACCATTCAGGATTCACTCATTATTCTCATATGTCCGTATAGTTTATTGAGTCTAAGTATTCTGTGAGTAATACACACACACTCATTTATATATATATATATATATATATATATATATATATATATATATATATAGAGAGAGAGAGAGAGAGAGAGAGAGAGATATGTATATATATATATATATATATATATATATATATATATATATATATATACATATATATATATATCTCTATATATATACATATACATATATATATATATATATATATATATATATATATATATATATATATATATATATATATATATATATATATATATATATATATATATATATATATATATATATATATATATATATATATATATATATATATATATATATATATATATATATATATATATATATCCTAATTCATGTATATGTGTGTGTTTTATAGCAAGGTAAATGAACTCAATATTCATAAGTATTCCACAAAAACTTATGTGTCAGCATATACTGCAAACCTTGCATTTTGAGAACGAAGGCAGTAGTTGGTTGCCAGTGAGCACTCGACTTGATAAGTTCCTCACCTGAGAGGGTAGATTTTGTATTGTGTACGTACGAACGAACCTTTTGTAATAAATGAAGAAAACCCATATGCCGACGTCTCATTTTCCATCTGCAGGGTCATATTAGTGTCAGGTGTAAAAATTACGTCTGTTTGTGTATGCTGTGAAATAAAAGTTCAAGATGCCAAAATACTTAAAGACTAACATAGCAAACGCTGCTGCGGTAGGATATGAGAATGAAGGAACAGTGGGATATAGCATTCCCGATGAAGAATAAAGACAGGAAATTAGAATGTAAGAATTGGAAAATAAGTTAGAACAGTTGGAAGAGTTAATTAACAGATTGGTGGTGGAACGAGAACAGGAGCGGAGTGCAACCACAGCATATCCGACGTAAATAAACGAAGTTCAATACACACAAGTGAAAGTACACATGCACAGCCGAGTGAAGATACGCAGATTGTAGTTCGAAAGTTGCCAGAACTCCAGGCAAATGTTAGGCCTTTCAATGATCAACGGCCTAAAGAAGGTTTTCAATCAATTGAAGTGTTTTTGAGAACTTTGAAGTAGCCACATATGGGTGGTCGGGAAAAGAAAAAGCTATTCAAATAATTAGTTTGCTGAAAGATACTTCGGCACTGGAAGTAATGTGTTCGCCACAGGTAAGTTTAAGAAGTTATACTGAAATAAAACAGCGTTTAATTGAGAAGTATGCCTTACCTGATGCAAAAAAGGAAAACATAAAAGAAAATTGCAAACCCAAAATACTGGAAGGTGAATCCGTTCTTAGTTTTACAAATCGCATTTTTCAGGATTGCGATTCGTTTGCTACCCGGAGTGCCAATCTCCCAGAAGGTGATAAAAAGGCAATTGCCTATAAACATATTTGCAGATTAGTAAACCCAAATTTTTGAGGTTATTTGTTCGATGACAATTGCTCGTTAGCAGACGTATTGAGTGCGATATAAAAACATTTTAAACAGTTTGCCAGAAGAAAAAAGGACAGGGAATAATGGGGCCGATTCCGAGAAGTTGGCAGCCATGAGAGGAAGTCGACCCCCGAAGAGTGGTAAGAGGGAATGCAGTCAGCAGATTAGCACTGTGGGGTAGAGAGGCACCGACGAGTGGAGTGCCCCACCCAAGGATCTCCCCGCTGTTACACTCGTCAGGCCTACAGTTATTTATCTTGAGAGTGCCCAGCAAAAAACGCCCAGGGCGGGCGGGCTGGGGCGCACGCACACCTCCCCTGGCCCAACGTCCGGGGAAAAGGAAACAGAAGAAGGGGGAGACAAGGGAGTTCGATGCCCCCCCCCTCCCCGCATGACATCACAAGCAGTAACCGAGGAAGCAGTGACAGATGCGACAGAGCATTCACTGGGACCTCCATCGGTACCCCCGACCTCACCCCCGCAGCACTATGGAGAGGAACAGGGACCAGCGGCATGGCGGACGAGGTTATTAGCCAGTGCTCCATATCTCGTAATAGCCATCTGGGAATGTTAGCAGTTAGGATCGACCTGCAAGATAAATCCATCCGAGCGGTGATTGGTACGGGAGCCAGTGTTTCATTTATTGAAAAAAAATTCTCCTCAAATCCACTATAGCCAGCGGCATCCATTGTTCTTGACACGACAGGAGGAAATAAACTACACATAAACCATACATCATTCGTCCAGTTTAGGGTGGGGTCTGTGAAGTTCACACATGATTTTTTTGTCTTGCCAACCTTGGGAATTCCAGGAATCAAGGCTATCATAGGACTAGACTTTATATCTAATAATCAAATTTGCATTTTTCCGGGAAAAGATAAAATAACAGTTAAACCAGGAGGGTAAAATAGAAAGTCATGAGACAGTAAATGCGTGTGTTAGCTCGGAGAGACATTTATGTAGGGTAACAGCTGTACCTGAAAGAGGAGAAGTGTTGTCCCCCCCAGACCCTTACGATCATATCTCTTGCGGAATAAACCAAAGTAGTTGTTAAACCCCATGACAATTGGGCCCATATGATATTAGAGGACTTGATAGAAATTAAAGAGAACAGAGCTGATATAACGATAGTTAATTTCTCAAATAAAAGAGTTGTTTTAGGAAGTGATTCTGTGTGTGAATTAGAGTTATGTGAAATTGCTTATAATGGGATGTTGGGAACCACAACTCCTGCCCGCACATACGAACGCTCTCAGAATTTGATTATGCAAGCGCGAAAATTATATCCCTCAGAATATCAGCCTGTAGTTAGTAATATTGTCAATAATTATTCCGATGTAATTGCAATTAGAGATGAGCCATCCGGGAGGAGTGATCGATTTCCCTTTAGCATTGAAACTGGGCAAGCGGAGCCGATCAGGTCAAGGCCTTATAAGATATCCATTCATTTCCAGGGAGAGATAGAAAGGGAAATAAGTAAATTAAGGGAACAATGGATAATCGAGGAGACCGAATCCCCCTGGGCTTCTCCAATTGTAGCTGTTAAGAAAAAGGATGGCTCGGTAAGATTGTGTGTTGATTATAGGAAATTGAATGCAATCACTAAGGATAATGCACTCCCATTGCTGTGGAGGATTAATTTTTGTTTTTATATTTTATTCATTTTTTGTTTGCCAAATCCAGAGAGAGAGAGAGTCAGCGAGCGAAAGGTAGTTGGTGTATTGATTGTTTGTTGTGAGAAAGACTGTTGCTATAAATGATATTGTTTGTTTATGTTTTAGCTAGATTATGACAGTGGTGCTTGTCTTAGTTGAATTATTATTTTTGATTTGACTGCAGCAAGCGTCAGTTCTGTGTCATTTGAATGCTGTATTATTATTATTATTTTTTACACGTGTGGAAGTGATTATAGTTTTCAACAGCCGTAATTCTTCCTTTGCAGAGAACTTATATTTTGAATAATATTTGTTGATGACCTGGCTTGTGATAAGGGACTTGGAACTGACTGCTCTTTTAAATTTGGATATAATCGGTAACGACTTTGGCTGTAAGAAGGAATTTTCGATTGATGATGATGATGATGATGATGATATGACGATGATAACTACGACCCATATTAGGGAGGCAGCTGTTGCCAATTACCACAGAGTGTAGTGTTACCCGCAGAGTTGTGGTAGTTTGCCGTTAAAGACAGCTGGCAGTGTGTGGACGACAGTATTAGTGTCCATAAAATAAATATATAAACATATTTGGTTATGGTGCATCTTAGTTTTAGGTTTTTATATTTTTCTCTGGGTTTATGTGAATGTGGTATTTTTATTTATTTTGTATGTTAATTTTTTTTTTGTGTTGTCTGTATGATATTTTTAGTTTTAAGTATAGTAATAATTCTGGTTGTGTTTAGTTTTAAGAATATAGTGTTAAGGTTATGGTTTGTTTTTATTTCCCTTCTGTCTAAGAGTCCTGTTTATGATAACGCAAGGGGAAAGTTTGTTTTGTTGAGACAATTGTCAGTAGGTGTGATTCAGGGTGTGGGGCTTGGTTTTGAAACATCCCGCCACATTATTTTGGCGCCCGAACAGGGACAGCCGAGGTGGGATTGAACCAGACTCTTTCACAAAGGTTATATTTAGGATTTAGATTTAAGGTTAATGACAATGGAAGGCAAATTAAAGGCTTTGGAGGAGGAATTGCGGTGTTATAAGAAACGGGAGCAGAAGTTGATAGTTGAGAAAGAGAGGTTGCTATTAGAGAATGAGAGGTTGAACTGTGAGAATGAGTCGATGGAGAAGGAGCTTAGGGAGTTAAAGGGAACTGTAGAGAGAATGGAAGAATGTTTTGAGATGAAGATGAAAGAGAATGAGGAACGAATGGAAGCTATGATGGGGAAAGTAATGGTTATGATGTAAACTTTCATGGGTGAAGGTGCAGTCGGAGGAGTGGTTTCTGCTTCGGCTAATGGGCTGATAGTGGAAGAGAAGGCTAAGGTAAGTAATAATTGGGAAGGTAGTGATAGTGAGATTGAAGATAAGAAAATTAGGCATAGTTAGGATGAACGGAAAGGTGAGAGGAAGGATGAAAGGAAAGGTAAAAGTAATGTGAAGAAAGAGAAGAAAAAGTAGCAGGATGAGAGCAAGGATGATCATGAATGGCTGAAAGTGGTTAGTAAGAAAAGGGCTACGAAGAGTATGATCAAGAATAGGAGTATGAGTTTGGAATTAGATTCTTTATATTCTAGCGAGGAAGTAGGAAACAAGAAGGAAGGTAGCAGGGATGATAGCAGTGAGAATGAACGTGAAGTTTGCAAAACAGTGTCTATGAGAGAAGTACCGAGGTGTGAAAGGTTTAATGAACATAGCAGTAAGGATGTGTATGAATTTTTTAGGGAGTATGAAAGATTCTGTCAGGATAAGTATGGTGATATTATGAGAGTTTGGGCTAGGGAGTCAGGAGAATATTTGACTGGGTATTTGTTGACGATGTATCGTGTGATAATGAGTGTGGGGGATGATGAATATGATAGTGTGAAAGGTTGGATAATTGAGCAGGTAAAACGTATGAAAGGGAGTGTTAAGTATAGGCGTAAAAATTATTTTGATGAGGCTCGAATGAATGTGGATGAGGCTATTTCTATGTATGTATGTCGGTTAGAAACGTTAACAAGGAAAAAGTATGGAGATGAAGGTATAAATGAGAATAAGGAGTTAATGAGGAAGTTTTTGGCGACAGTACCTGAGAATGTGTGTGAATTTATTAATTTGAAATGGAAGGAGAAAATGAGGTGGACGCAAGAGAGATTGACATGGGATGATATACTAGAGATAGTTGAGGATTATGAGTTCGATAGGTGTATGAAAGAAAGTATATCTGTGAGTGTAAGAACTGGAACGGCAGAAAGTGTAATAAAATTTGGTAGTTATAAGGATGCAATTTTGAGAGGGCCAATGAGGATAACTGATCAGGTTATAGATAGGAGTGTTAGGGCAAGTAATGGAGGAACTGTGCAAGCAAATGGTGGATTTAGGCAGGGTAATTGGCGCAATAGGGATAGAAGTGTGAGTGCACAACGAGGTATGTCAGATAGTCGTGTCCGTGATGAAAAGTGGCATAGGTGTGAAAAGGAAGGTCATATGAAGAATGAATGTAGATGGGCTCTAGGTGTTTGTTTTGGATGTGGTGAGGTAGGGCATAGAATTAGCAAGTGCAAGAAAGAGAAAGGGGTAAAATGTTATCGGTGTGTATGACTGGGCACATAGCAAGTGGATGTCGAAGTAATCATATGAATGTGATTTGTGGTAATTGTGGTAAGGATGGTCATTATGCTAGAATGTGCAAGGAGCCGTGGGGTAAGTGTAGTGAAACTGGTTTAGATGGGCATGTAGCTAGAGTATGTAGGAAGATTGGATTAAGTCAGCCAGGATCTTCGGGAAACCAGAGTGTAAGAGGGTTCAGCTGGGCGAGTCCTCCTGTGTGTGTGGGAGGAATTAGACCAATTTTCATGAGAATGGGATGAATAATTGGTTGGAAATGAGTAAGTATGAACCTAGTATACATGAGAAGTTAGGGCTGAAAAATAAGCAATTAGTCCTAGTTGAATATAGGAAAAAGAAGCGTTTGAAAATTTTTAGTGAGGATAAAGTGCAAGGGAAAGTTATGGGCATAGGTAGGAACCAGAAAAGGCATGACAAGGATGTAAATGTACAAGTGAGTGTGGAAGATAAATGTATTAATACAGATGAATCATGGCTGAGTATGAATAATACCTATAGTATGATGAATGCGAGAATGAGAGATAGGAGAATGATAAGTAGTATGAATGAATCTTTTATTAAAGTAGAAAATGGTTTTGATGAAATGAATGAATGGATAGCTGTTTTACATATAGTATTTGAATAATTGAAATATTACTAAATATAACAGATATTGAAATTTGTTCAGCGAGACCTTTAACAGCAATGAAACGAAACCCCTTTTATCATTTCTTTTATCTTTAAATTTGCCTCAGTATCAGAAACCATATTTAAGCCATCTTCACCAATCTAGGAATTTTCATTTATAGTAT
>NC_090726.1:123728389-123773389 GCF_036898095.1 Palaemon carinicauda | reverse complement strand
TAGCCCCTTCTAATGAAAGGCCAGGTCGAAACCAACCATGCCACGAGAGCCCATAAAAGGAAATCTGAACCTGACACTAATCTAGCTGTCCGAGGATTTACCTGGTGAGACAACAGTCTCTTTACCAGCGAGTTTTACCAGATTTCCCCGGGCCACCACGTGACACAATTGGTAGTAATTCATTCAAATTACCCCTAATGAGTCAATATGGATAAATATCAACACAACATCGTGTTCAAATAGAAATAAATTTCTACCTCATACTTGGGATCGAACGCTAGCCCCTTCTAATGAAAGGCCTTTCATTAGAAGGGGCTAGCGTTCGATCCCAAGTATGAGGTAGAAATTTATTTCTATTTGAACACGATGTTGTGTTGATATTTATCCATATTGACTCATTAGGGGTAATTTGAATGAATTACTACCAATTGTGTCACGTGGTGGCCCGGGGAAATCTGGTAAAACTCGCTGGTAAAGAGACTGTTGTCTCACCAGGTAAATCCTCGGACAGCTAGATTAGTGTCAGGTTCAGATTTCCTTTTATGGGCTCTCGTGGCATGGTTGGTTTCGACCTGGCCTTTCATTAGAAGGGGCTAGCGTTCGATCCCAAGTATGAGGTAGAAATTTATTTCTATTTGAACACGATGTTGTGTTGATATTTATCCATATTGACTCATTAGGGGTAATTTGAATGAATTACTACCAATTGTGTCACGTGGTGGCCCGGGGAAATCTGGTAAAACTCGCTGGTAAAGAGACTGTTGTCTCACCAGGTAAATCCTCGGACAGCTAGATTAGTGTCAGGTTCAGATTTCCTTTTATGGGCTCTCGTGGCATGGTTGGTTTCGACCTGGCCTTTCATTAGAAGGGGCTAGCGTTCGATCCCAAGTATGAGGTAGAAATTTATTTCTATTTGAACACGATGTTGTGTTGATATTTATCCATATTGACTCATTAGGGGTAATTTGAATGAATTACTACCAATTGTGTCACGTGGTGGCCCGGGGAAATCTGGTAAAACTCGCTGGTAAAGAGACTGTTGTCTCACCAGGTAAATCCTCGGACAGCTAGATTAGTGTCAGGTTCAGATTTCCTTTTATGGGCTCTCGTGGCATGGTTGGTTTCGACCTGGCCTTTCATTAGAAGGGGCTAGCGTTCGATCCCAAGTATGAGGTAGAAATTTATTTCTATTTGAACACGATGTTGTGTTGATATTTATCCATATTGACTCATTAGGGGTAATTTGAATGAATTACTACCAATTGTGTCACGTGGTGGCCCGGGGAAATCTGGTAAAACTCGCTGGTAAAGAGACTGTTGTCTCACCAGGTAAATCCTCGGACAGCTAGATTAGTGTCAGGTTCAGATTTCCTTTTATGGGCTCTCGTGGCATGGTTGGTTTCGACCTGGCCTTTCATTAGAAGGGGCTAGCGTTCGATCCCAAGTATGAGGTAGAAATTTATATATATATATATATATATATATATATATATATTATACAGTAAATATGTATATATATATATATATATATATATATATATACATATATATATGTCATATTCTAATAAAGTTATATATATTACACATATGACCTTTTAGCTGCAATAAAACGTTATACAGGATTATGAATAATAGAGTGCTCTCAGTCATACTACACCAAAGAAGTAAAACATTGCCATGGAGAAATTATCCTTATAATTTGGAAAATTTACAGTTAAAGGAAAACATTAGCTCCCTCTAGGTCTGTCGTTTAGATTATATCATTACTCATGTTATCTGAAATAACAGCTTAAATTCTCCTCGGAAAATATATACTGCAAGGTAGTAGACTTAAAAATCCACATTGGTGTATATAATAAGCTATTGAACTTCAAGCTCTCTCCCCCCCTCTCTCTCTCTCTCTCTCTCTCTCTCTCTCTCTCTCTGTATATATATATATATATATATATGAATATATATATATATATATATATATATATATGAACATTTATATTTATGTATATACATATATACATATATATATATATATATATATATATATGTATATATATACATATATATATATATATATATATATATATATAGTGTTTATAGTTCTTACAGGAAATATTTATTTTGATGTTACTCTTCTTATAAATTCAATTTTTTCTTGCTTCGTTTCGTCTTTGGGCTATTTTCTCTGTTGGAACCCCTGGGCTTGTAGCAATCTGCTTTTCTAACTAGGGTTGTAACTTAGCAGTTAGTAATAAAACTAATATGATTTTTCATAAGTCTGACCTTCCTTTAAATTCAGAACTTATCGGTCACTACCATCCTATTCGTAATACTAGGTTTACAGTTAATTCCAATAGTCATTTATTTTTCATAATGAGGCTTAATACTACAGTACAGAGTATTTTAAAAGTTTTATTCCATCTCTGATTAAGTTGTAGAATGATCTTCGTAATCAGATATTTGAATTGGTGAAACTTAAAATGTTCAAAGTTGCAGCAAATGTTCTTATGGTGAACAGGCTGATATAAGTCCCTTTTTATAGTTTATATATGAAAGATATATTTAAATGTTATTATTATTCTTAAAACATTTCCTTTTAAAGGTTCATTACTTCTCATATAGTTTAATATATATATCCTTATTTTCTTTCCACACTGGGCTATTTTATCCTTGTTGGAGACCTTGGTTTTATAATATCCTACTTTTCCAGCTACGGTTACAGCTTAGCTAATAATAATAATAATAATAATAATAATAATAATAATAATAATAATAATAATAATAATAATAATAATAATAATAATAAGAATAATAATAATAATAAAAACCAATAATGATAATAATAACTATAATGATGATAATAATAATAATAATAATAATAATAATAATAATAATAATAATAATAATGATAATGAAGATAATAATAATAATAATAATAATAATAGGTAGTATTGAGTCTTATGACCGAGAAAGTATGACATTACAATTAACTGCATACCTAATATTGCGAACAGGATGGTACTGTCCGGGAGCTAACTGAATAACAGTACCTGTGATTAATATATAAATCAGGAATTTATATATTAAGTTTGTGTCCAACGAATTAAGCAGCTGAAGACCAGACAGAAGAACAATATTCGAAGCAAAGTAGAATGAGTGTTAAAACACTTATTCAGAATAGATTGATCACCAAAAACTTTGAAACACTTTCTCAATGAGCTAATTCTATAAAATTGAAGAAGAGACAGATATAATGTGTTTCTCGAGAAGGAAATAGCTATCAAGAATCAAAACAAAAACTTTAAAAGTCATGGCGTTGATAAGCCTACCTGGCGTCTGGGTGGAAAGGTGGTGAAAAATACAATGTTGAAAAAACATTTTCAATGCTGAGATCTAGATGTTGAGAAGCCACTACCATTGCCCTAAATATAATCATTCTTCGAGTTTTCTTAGGATTCAACTTCATGCCCCATAATTTGCAATCATGCACTACTTTTAGCAAGCTCTCTATTGAGGGATTCAGGAACACCAGATATATATTCAGAAGAAGGAAATGATGCAAAGAGAGTAGCATCATTTGCATATGCAACGAGCATTTGTTATTCTTATTTATTTTTTTCTCTTTTTTGTAAAACTACATTTCATGTATATATAGCATGAAAAGTAATGAGCTAGGAACACTGCCTTGGCGAACACTAGATATCACATTTCTAAACTCACTTGAGGATGAACACAGAGAAATTTGAATGTAGGAATTGATTGGCAGTCTTAGAGACTTTAAGAGAAGAAGAGCAGACAATTAATGAGGATTGTGTGATAATAAGAAAATATATCAGTCACTTGCTAGTGAGGTTTTGGGACATGCAGTTACAAGGAGAAAACCAGCAATATCAAATGATACGTGGGATACTATAAAAAGCAGACAAATGCAGAAATTTATTGTTTAAAGTTTTCAAGGAAGTAATGAAAATTACAATATAGAGCATGCTAAATATTCCATTATTGATAGCGAAGTCTAAGGAAAAGCTAGGAATAACTGGAGAGAATATTCAGACAGGAAAGCAGACGAGGCTGACAATGCTATGCATTCAGAAAGTGGATATTGTGTAAGAATTGCTCATAGAGTTATCAATGAAATTTCTACTTGCGGCAAAGAAAAAGAAACTTATGATCATCAAAAAGAGAGATGGATCCGTTATAACAGCAGAAGAAGGGGAAAGGCAACGTTGGATGAAACACTTTAGTGAGGTCATGAATAGGATATATGAAGGAAATGATTTGATTGATATACCTGAAACTGAGGAAGACCTTGATATACCCATGAATGAATTCAGTGAGTTTGAAGTCGCTGCTATCATTAAAATCTCAAGAGATGGAAAGCCCCTTGATATGATGGAATAACTGCTGAGATGATTTTGGCCGAAAATGAAGTGACTCTCAGATTACTTACAAGATTATTTTGTAAATTTTGGAGTGGAGAGGCAAAACCTGATGAATGGGAGCTAAGAGTGTTGGTGAAAATAACAAAAAAGGCAGATCTGACTGATTGCAATAATTACAGAGGCATCACACTTACATCAGTTGCCATGAAGATATAGTATGCTCATTCTAAAGAAACTACAGAGAAAGATTGATGAAAAGCTGAGAGATGAACAAGTATGATTTAGAAAAGGTAGAAGTTGTACTGACCAAAATTTCGTTTTATGACATGTGTTACAGCAATGTGTAGAATAGAGAAATCCACTTCTGATGGCATTTGTGGACTATGAAA
Source organism: Palaemon carinicauda (assembly GCF_036898095.1). NCBI lineage: Eukaryota > Metazoa > Arthropoda > Malacostraca > Decapoda > Palaemonidae > Palaemon > Palaemon carinicauda. The sequence goes on along the minus strand of NC_090726.1, from coordinate 123,768,624 downwards.
AAGTCTTTGATAGCATGCACCGGCCAATTTTTTGGAGAGTCCTGCGTTATTATGGAGCTCCTCTTTAATATGTAATTTTGGTCAAGTCTGTTCATGAGCATAGCAAGTGTAAAGTTAGTGAGGTCCTTTCAAGCATATTTCCAGTGAACAGTGGAGCACTCTAGGGGAACGTGTTGTCACCTATGTTTTTATCCTCCTCATGGATTTTATAATGCACAAAACACTTGAGGATGGTGGAGATGGATTGGACCTTATTAGTAATTAGCTGATCTAGAGTATGCTGATGACGCTGTCCTTACTAGCAGAAAACTAGAGTACATTCAAACATTGATTATCAGAATGCATGAAATATCACATGAGGTTGGGCTTAAGATAAATAGGAGAAAGACAGAGAGGGGAATGGAATATGTAATGGAAGATAAAATATCATTGGAAGTAAAAAGAACTAATGAGGTGGAATCATTTGAATATCTAGGAACTATGATATATAATAGAGGGTCTTCAGAATTGAAGCATAATGAAAGAGTAAAAAGAAAAAATTAGACAATGGCTAGATTAAGTAAAATTTGGAAATCAAATATTTGAAATTTCGCTTAAAAATCAGGCAATATATCATTTTAGTGAGATCCGTGTTACTGTATGGACATGGGTCATAGCTTAACAATGAAATAATATGCAACATACTTTGTATATTTGAGAACAAAGGCATCAGAAGAATATTGGGAGTTAAATGACTGGACAAGATTAGAAATTAAACTATAAGAGAGATTACTCGTGTGCCATAAGTGGACGAGATCATACTGAGGTGTAGATGGAGATGGTCTGGCTATGCTCTTAGAACTCCCCGGGAGAGATTACTTCACCAAACTTTCAATTGGGCTCCACAAGGCACTAGAAGAATTGGAAGACCCAGGCCTACATGGCGGAGATCTATGAGACGGGAAGTAGGAGAGGATGAATGGATAAGTACTGATTTAAAAGCTCAAGATAGAGACGACTGGCGAAATCTAACCTAAGCTCATTATGTCAATAGGCAAGGATGGAGATGATAAAGATGATGATAATCACTATGCTGCCCATCAACGACAACTATTTGTGATCTATTACTTAAAAATGTGATAATGATGCTCAGAACAGACCCAGACATTCCCAACTGTTTGAGTTTGAAAAGAGCGGCTTCGTGATTGACAGTTAGTTTTATTGTTGCTAAAACCTAGAAAATTAAGAGGGTATTTAATAATTGGAAAAGAAAAAATCAGAAACCAATTATATATGTGTTGTATAACTTATCTTAACTACATATGCCATACAACGGGAGTGGGAATACTTAATCTGGCAAGGCTAGAAGATAAAAAATTTCTAAAAAGAATAAAATGAAAGATGAAAATATGTTATAATGAATCAAAAGCCGTACAAAATATGCTGGAAGATTAAATTAGATCCTAAGTATATCATACAGGAATTAAACAAATGATAAAAGCTTCCAAAAACAGAGTAACACTAGAAATAAGTAACAAAATTTACCTTAGAAACCTTTACCAGTGAATAGTAACTTTTTTCTGAGTTTCTTTGAAAATTGTAGTTGTGATAAGTGAACTAATTACAGTTACAAATTTTGTGTACTGTCTTTAACCCATTACACCAACAAACCTTCATTGTGAACAATGATCTCTCTCTAATTTTAGTCTTCTGGAGAAGTTTAAACGTTATAGAGGCCTTCTGAGCAATGATCCTTCTGTAATTTGTGCTTCGTATAGCATAAATTACGGTAAAAAACTGTAATACCGCTATGAGGAGATGATGGAAACAAATCGTATGACAACTTTTCCAACCATAAGGTTTCTATCCAAAACATTAAGAGATGCAATAGTCTAGACTCTAGAACATTAACACTTGGGAGAAATTATGGCACTGTTTCAGCTCATGCATGTTAAGCTTCATAACAGGACACATTGGGTTTAAAATGTAATAGCTTGGCCAAGGCACCAGCCACCCGTTGAAATACTGCCACTCGAGAAGTTATGGAGTCCTTTGACTAACCAGACAGTGCTACATTGGATCCTTATCTCTGGTTCCGGCTCATTTTCCTTTTGCCTACACATACACCGAATAGTCCGGCCTATTCTTTACATATTCCCCTCTGTTCTCTTACACCTGACAACATTGAGATTAACAAATAATTCTTCTTCGCTTAAAGGGTTTAACTACTGCGAAGTAATAGTTCAGTGGCTACTTTCCTTTTGCTAATGGTAGAAGAGACTCCGTAGCTATGGTAAGCAGCTCTTCTAGAAGGACACTCCAAAATAAAATCATTGTTCTCTAGTCTTGAGTAGTGCCATAACCTCTGCACCATGGTCTTCCACAGTCTTGGGGTAGAGTTCTCTTGCTTGCCATTACAATCGGTCATACTATTCTATCCTATTTTTCTTTCTGTTTTTTTTTTTATAGTTTATATAGGAAGTGTTTGTTTTAATGTTGATATTGTTCTTAAAATATTTTATTTTATTTGAATTCCCTTGTAATCTATTTATTCTTTTATCGCTTTTCCTCACTGAGCTCTTTACGCTGTTGGAGCCCTGGGACTTATAGAAAGTAATAATAATAATAATAATAATAATAATAATAATAATAATAATAATAATAATAATAATAACAGATTGGTCATATCTATCTTAACAGAGACGACATACAAAAAGAAATCGAAACTGGGAAACTGGTAACTATACTTATGAACGTGTCTCAGTTGATATATGATAGCGTTATTAATCTCTCTTTTGTAGTCGAATATCATAAATCCTGTGGTACTTGGATTCATATATCATACATTTTTCTTTTTGGTATGATATTTCTGCATTCTATAACCTGTCAATATGACTGTGGAACTAATTAATCACTGAATAAGAAAGGGAAAATAATATTCAAAGTTCGTCTTTTTCTTATTACCGAATAAAAAAAGGATGGGTGTAAAGCTGGAATTAGACTGAATGCATATGCCTTTTATCTTATCGGTTGAATATTCGATTGCAAAAATGATGTTCATTGCCTTTTGATATATTAAACGTGATGCAAAAAAAAAATAAACTTTACCAATATCCTCCTGGATATCAGTTTTATTCACGTGAATAATAATAATAATAATAATAATAATAAAAAAGAAAATAATAATAATAATAATAATAATAATAATAATAATAATAATAATAATAATAATAATAATAATAACTAGTTGAACTCAGGACAGATATTGTTTATGAGATCGGCATTGTCCCTCGTTGATGTCGCTCACTATTAGGCAATTCACTATAATGTTGCTACATTTAACATCATATTTAAGAAGGCTATATGATAGCTATATCTTTTGAATTATAGATATTACCGTGGAATTTGGCAGGAACAGAGAAACTTTGTTTCCCAGCAATCCCTGAAATTTTCATTTGGATTTGTGAATTATTTTAGGAACAATTTACTCCACCGTCAAAAATCACATTCAACCCATACCGAAATAAACGTTTGCTGGGGATTTTCTGTGGCAAATATCAACATGGATATTATTATGGAGAGAGTAAATATCCATCCCATAAATCCTTGGAAATTTCAATTTGATATGTGAAATATTCTACGAGTAATTTAAGGCGCCGCCGAAAATCGGCCTCCCGTGGATATCGAAAGATGGCTACTGTGACTTTTCTATGGCAAGAATCAATACAAAAATTGGTATGAATGCAGTTCATATAGCACACATCGAACCCTATGAAAATTATTTGGATATCTGTAAAACTCACTGCGGTTCATCAATGATTATTTAGCTAAAAATCATCACTTACGAACAAAAGTGACAGCCAGGGCATGCCTATAGCAGGTATGAACATAAAAACTGGCAAAAACAACGGATTTTGAGCGAAGCAAAAAATCTATTTTTGAGTGAGATAGCCATGTCATCCTGATGGAAGGTTCCTAATAGTAGCTTCCAAGGGATATATGAACTACAGTGATATTCCCAGAGAATTTATCTTTAGGTCTCCAGAATTCTAACTCCTGGCACGAATATCCTTAACATTCTCTTAAGGATATCGCATAAATCAGGGGACGTATATCTTGATACGACACATAGCGATCTTCACCACGAATAGCGTTTTCGCTTCGAGGGGGAAGCGTGCCAATTTTAAAAGGAGAGCCGTTATTAAGGTTACCCTATTTCCCATAATACTATTGAGTATCAAGATGGCGCCATATCCAAGATGGTGGACATTCCTTGTAGCATTGAGCATGGTGCACAGATATAGTAGTTTCGGGAGGGATTCTGCGAAGGCCTTTTCTATAGATAAGGAGGGTGGGTCAATCAGGACGACATGGCTATCTCACCCAAAATAAGATTTTTCGCTTCGCTCAAAATTTGTTTTTTAGGCTCAAGCCATGTCATCCTGATGGAAGTTTACCAGAGAATTACTAGAAAGTACTGTATCTGTGGATTTTCATAGGTGCCTTACCCTTGGGACAATTTTTCTATGGTCATCTGGACCATTGAGACATATGACGTTACCGTTATCCGTCATTACCACTAATCATAGACAATGTTAGTGCTTCCTTCCCCCTATAGGGAAGAGTCATACTAGACATTAAAAAAGGGGCCTCAAGGTTAGCATATATTGTATGAACAAACATAAGTATCCACCAGGTATACAAACGGTCTCACGGTTTGTATATATTGTCGGAATGATATCAGTGTCAACTATATCCATTGTTTGTAAGCATACAATGATATGAGGTTTACTTAAATGAGTAAGTCAAAGAACTCTGGCATCTTTAAAGTGCAAGTTGCCAGGCGAAAGAGGACGCAATTACATTCTAATAGACATTTATTTTTGATAAATGACTAAATGGAATAACAAGTGAGAGGAATGTAACATGTTAAAGTGAATTATACGTGCAACGTATACAGAAATTATTTTTCCTTCCTTAAAAGGGAAGAAATGATGAGTGCCACTCTAACACTGAAAAATTTTAATAAATTTTTCTTTAATAATTTTTGTAAATGTTGTATTCTATCAACACTGTGTACTATGTACACACGGCACAAGTGTTATCTGTATAATTCCACAGCTGAGATTTTGAACAGACTTAGTGTCACCATGGTAACACTCACTTGAATGGTATCACATGGGAAGTGTCAGCACCTTTTCACTCTAATTGATACTCCCAATCAATTAACTGTTCATTGCAATAATTAGACGACAGGTTTTAATATACTACCTACCGCTACCACATAGTGCTTTAGTTCATGGACCTGCTTAGCATAGTGTTTTGTAGAACACTCTAGAGGATTTCCGTCCAGTATATGAGCAAAGACGTTCAAAGTCCTTATACTGATAAAAGTTCAGTGATGAAGCAGTTTTCCTCGGATTATGACCTGCAGGTGTACTGTCAGGATCTGCTCTGCGAATAAAGTAGGTGAGCTTCGCCCTCAGTTGTTTGGGGATAAGTTTGATCCAGAGGTTTCTCCTTTGAAGAGCTAGCCTCCCCTGAAATCTGAAGTTCTACGAAGATAGACTTTTAGACACTCTACAGGACATAGAGAGACATCTTCCTTCAGAGGGCAGATTCTCCAGGGGCCCCATCTTTTAGTGGGTAGCTCGTTCTTAGCGAGAAAGGTTAGATCAGGAAAGAGATTCAGTTCTCCCGCTTCTGTGAACGGAATTTGGCCCTCATTTCTTGATAGGGCTACTATTGAACTAACTCAACCCTCTGAGGCTATAGCGAACAGGAAAATAACCTTCTGGGTTAGATCCTTGAGAGAACAATCTTCATTGTTCACAGATGAAGCATAATGTAGGACCCTGTCCAAAGACCATGAGATAGGCTTCGGAGGTGCTGCAGGCCTAAGCCTAGCGCATGCCTTCGGAATCTTATTAAAGATTTTATTCTCCAGATCCACTTGAAAGGCATATAGAAGAGGTCTAGTCAAGGCTGACTTGCACGTAGTTATCGTGTTAGCTACCAGTCCTTGATTATGACGGTGGATAAAGAAGGACACACAGAAGTTCATTGAAATTTCTTTCATTCCTTTTGGTTTTACAAAAGCAACCCACCTTTTCCAAGATGACTCATATTGTCTTCTAGTTGACTTGGACTTGTATTTAGTTCTGAACCCTCTGAGATAGAGCTGGTTTCAGTACAAGGGCCAGCCTCAGCCTCAGTTCCTTCACTAGAGGGAACCAGTTGCTCTTGGGCTATTTGAGAGCCACCAGAGCTGCCTCTCCCTGGAAGGATCTCAGCGTGTTGAGGACCTTCAGTAGGAGATTGGATGGAAGGAACAGGAATTTCTGAGTCCATCCTTTCCATACTAGAGACGTGGTATCCGTTATCTCCACTAGAGGATCCTCGTATGGGGCTACATATCGAGGTAGTTTCTTGATGACACTCGTCACGAAGAGGTCGATCTGCAGCTCGGGGACTTGTTCCCATCTGGGGGAGAATGGGTCTGCGTCTGTGGACCATTCTGACTCTATCGGCTTGAGCCTGAGTAGAGCATCTGCTGTCACATTGCGGATCGTTTGTAAATGAACTGCTGATAGGCGCCATCCCTTTAGGTAAGGGATGGCTAACATCACCTAGACTATAGGGGACGATCTCGAGCCTTGTCGGTTTAGACGTCTCATTATCGCTTCGATGTCCCAGATTAGTCTGAGGACGCCTGATCTGCATAGAGTGAGTTTCCCCAACCTCAACAGGACTACCATGGCTTTGGGTAGAGATGACCAAGTCCCTTGGACTTTCCTCTGATGGGAGTGAACACCCCATTCTTCCGACGAGGCATCCATCCAGATGATCTTCGATAGTCGAGGTAGTTGCAAGGGCACGGTCCTCAATAGGTTCTTGGCCTTCGATCATGGGTTGGGAAGCGATCAAGGCAAGACCGATATCAGTCATTTTAGATCTCTTCGACCGTTTGATGCGTATCTTCTACAGACTCTTAACGCATCTTTCAGCTGTGCTCTTAGCACTGGGTCTGTCACTACTGCGAACTGGAGAGGGTTCAGAAATCTTTCCTGTTAGCGTCTTGAAATCCTGACTAATTACCGTAGTCTCTTGACCGACCCTGTGATCTCTTTCTACATCCCTAAGGAAAAGGAGAGCCAGTGTTATCTCAGGTTCCGATGGTTTTATAGCCATTGAAGCCTTTGAGCTGGAGAGAATCGAGACTTCTTGAAGCTGATTTTGCATCCCCGATGTTCCAGGAACTGGATTACTTCTTTGGATGCTTGCAGACCAGCCACTTCGGGTGCTGCCCCACCAGCCTTTTGTCCAGGTACTTTGTTACCTGAACCGTTTCTAGGCATGGTTATTGCATGACTGCGTCCGTTAATTTCGTGAAGGTACTTACAACTGTGTTTATTCCGACGAGTATGGTTCTTAGGACATACTCTATCTTCGGTAACTTGAATCCTAGATAGGACTGACTAGAAGCTACCCATAGGCACCTGTCAGGTCCTTATGTTCAGAAGGATTAGCATCCTAAATTTGCTGTTTCTTTTGAACTTGTTGAGTGGCAACAAGTCCAGAATGACTCTGAGTTTTCTTAGGTCCTTCTTGTGAACACAAAACAGCCTTCCCTGGAATTAGATGGACTTTACTTTCCTTTTCACCTGTATGCTCTAGAGCTATAGGGTATACTCTTCTAGAACGGGGTTGGAGTGTAGGAAGAGTTGAGGAAATGATGGTGGAGGCATGTCTATTTTCCATCCTAGTCCAATCTTGATTAGGCCTTGGCTCCAAGGATCCAAGGTCCAAAGATCCTGATGGAACCTCCCTCCTACCAGAAGCATCTCCTTGCTTCGACTGATCAGAAGGTTTACCTCCTCGACCGCCTGCCTGAGGCACCGCGGTCATCGATACTGTGGGATGTTGTTGAACAGACCGAGGAAAAAGTCTAGACTTTTCCGTCTTCCTTTTAGGTTGGGGACCCACATCCGTGGAAGACTTCCTCTTTGAAGAGATGCCCCACTTCTGGAGAAGGCTCTTATTCTCCATGGTGGCTTTCTCAATCACCTCTTTGACTACCTCGTTTGGAAAAAGGTCTTTATCCCAGATTTAGGAAGATATCAGCTTCCTGGGTTCATATTTCACTGTTGCGGCAGTGAACACAAACTCCCTGCAGGCTCTCCTAGCTTTCATAAAGGCATATAGGTCTCTTGTTCCTTGCACAAAAGAAACTCAGAAAGTTTAGGGAGATTCTCGCTAACTGTCGTCCAGCGACATCTGCGTCTAGTTTCCCTACTGAAAAGGTTAAGTGGACTTCCTTCCAATCCTTCTCCTGCATGAGTAAGGCTAGTGACAGAGGTTTGCACTCCTCGAGTGCAGGACATGGTTTGCCTGCCTCCACTGCCTTGGCAACAGATTTAAATGCCTTCCACATAAAGGGGAATGCTATTGAAGCAGGAGCAAGAAAGGTAGGGTATCTCTTATTTAGTTCGAACACTTTCGACACCGAGTAACCCACCTTTCGCAGGCTACTTGACAGAGATACCCTGTGCCTTATCATGGTCGATAATCATGACTTCCTTCGGGTCCGTTTTCATGACTTCCTTCGGGTCCGTTTCTTCTCCTGACGTTGGATCACGCTTCAGTCGAATGAAGCAATTAGGGAAAGCATTAAAGCTTGGCCAAAACTGAATTTCATCTAAAGGAACAGCTCCCATCTTCTCCAAGATGTAGAGTTTGCCATCTAAAATCGGCATAAGCTCCGCCTACCTCCAGGGATTGATTTTCGAGCATGTCGGGAGGTCTTGGTCTCTGGGTCGCTTGTATGACCCTTGGGAGGTGACAAATGGAGCTTCACGGAGCTCTATCTTGAGTTTCACTTCCTCAGTTTCACCTTGTTTGCGAAAGTTTTCCATTAGACTCATAAGATGGGCCAGTAACTGGTCCATTTTGTCTAATAGAAGGGTAGAAGTTGAAGATGTCGAGGTTAACGGCTCCAGAGCTGGCACAGACCAAATCAATTCCGACACGACATTGTCAACTTCTTCCCGGGGTGCCTTCCTGCTCTCCGTCCCGAAGGTTATCCGGATGCAGAGAGGTGCAAATCGTGCCTGGGGCACCACTATTTCCCTACTTGCTTTCGGGAATAGTAAGCTACGAATCCTATCGTTAGGTAGGTATGGTCCCGGAGAGATCCTCTGTAACCCTATTACCCAATTATGTCGTTTCTTATGTGCCACACCCCTAGACTACATTGACTTGGGATTATCAAAAGCTCGGACACCAATGTCCGACAGATATTGCAAACTTGGGGGTCCCAATATTGCAGGGATTCGGAAGTAATATTGCAGGGTGCATGGAACCTGCATGCATTATGTCCGTAAAGTACTTACTCTTAATATTGCAGAAGACTGCATCACATTTCATCTGGGGTTCCTCCCATAAAGAAAGGAAAGCAGAACCAGTATACAATTGATTATCTCCCCTGATAAGCAATGTGTAAAAGTCATCTTTTAATTATTATAGCTTATGATTGTAAGCTAGAAAGGAATAGTGGGAGACATACTTGTGTATCCCTTGCAAGCAATTGCTCTAACCTCCCCCCAGTATCAAATATAAAGAGTTACCTTTATCAAGGCAACTCGAACGCTAAGGGTTCTAATCCCTGGGGATAAAAAAAGTGTACATTGCCACTGCCCCTTCTAATTATTTAATACCGTGGGGAAAGGATAACTGATTTCTAATCAGAGTATTGAAGGAATTCTATTCTTTCAATATAGGTTTGGTCTCAGCAGAAGCCTGCACAAGGGTCCACAAAATATGTTAGAAATTAACTAATGTTTAATCATACTATAGTTTTCTATATTGCAAAATACTTGCTACTGTATAATGGCATATTGTAGCTCAGACAGTGTGCTGCCGGTATGGCTAGCATCCGGCAGCACTGTCCATCCGGCATGACGCCGACTGGACTAGGAAATAGAAAAGACACCTATTTGTGTATCCTACCCAGGCCATCTGCTGTGTCCTTCCCTTTCAATATTAAAACCATAGAGTTTCCTGATCTGGGAAGCTCAAAGATAAGGGTTCTAACCTTTAAGGATAGAAAGTGTTCTACCACCGGCCCTTTAAATTATTTAATATTGTAAGGTAAAATATAAACTGATTTCTAATCAGAATATTGAAGAAATTCTATTCTTTCAATAAAGGATTGGTCTCAGCAAACACCTGGGTAATGATACCCAAGATCTGTTGGAAAATAACTATTAGTATAATATATACAATATTTTTCTGTCTGTAGTATATACTATACTGCAAATATACTGACTACTGTATAAACATATAATGTAATCCAGCTGGCATATAGCCGGCATAGCTAGTCCCTGCCGGCACAGCCCGGCCAGCATGCTAGCTGAAAGAAAGAGAGAAAGCATGGAGTGAAGGACTGCCTTATTACTGTGTATGTATATACTAAATAAGGATGTAAATATATAATTTACTGCCTTCACTAGAAAGAAGGTTCGAATGGAAAGTGAGAATGCATCATTCAGGCTTCCATCCAACCACAAGTACCATCGCCCGCAAAGTCCGGCCGGCACATAGCCAGAAGGCTAATACCCAGCAGCACTGGTACAGTCGGCATGCCCCCGGGTGAGTCAGTACCTGTTGGCGCCGGCACGGCCGGCATACCGCCGGCTAGGCTAGTACCCCAGCAACAGGACTTGTGGCCGGCAGTCCAAGGGAGGATTGAAAAACCTTGGTGACAGAAGAGACTTCCCTCCAACAGCCATCATGGCTGCCGGCAGCCGCCATAGCCGCTGGCTGCCGTCATGGGTGCCGGCAGTCGTCATGGCCGCCGGCAGCCGGCATAGCCACCGGCAGCTGTCATGGCAGCCGGCAGTTGTCATGGCCGCCGACAGCCGGCATAGCAGCCGGCAGCTATCATGGCTGTCAGCAGCCGTCATGGCCGCCGATAGTCGTCATGGCCGCCGATAGTCGTCATGGCCGCCGATAGTCGTCATGGCCGCTGGCCGCTGGCATAGCCGCCGGCAGCCGTCATGGCCGCCGGCAGTTGTCATGGCCGCCGGAAGTCAGAAAACAGCTGTTATATATGAGCCCGGCCGGCCCCGCAACCCGCCGGCAATCGGTGAGATTGCAGAACGACGGCCCAAAGAGTTGCGATGGCAAGGACATCACTAAAGGACAGAGGGGGGAGGGAAAAGGGTCCTGTATGAGGTGTGGAAGGAGACGGCAGGGTTGCCGGACCTACCACACCCCTAAGAAACTCTGTTTCAGTATAGGCACCATCCTAGGCGGCAGGAAAATATCTATTCTCCAGCCTAGGGTCAGCCAATAGAGTTAAGGGGACGGCGGCAGTGCCACCTCCCCTCAAAGAGGGAGAAACAGAGTTCCAGTGCCGGTGCCATCCTAGGCGGCAGAAGAATGTCTATTCTTCAGCCTAGGGTCTGCGAGCACAGGACTAGTCTTGTAGACCGCAGGGAGAGGGTGGCAGCATCATACAACCACTTCAAGCGCGGCCTGCTATCTGCTGGCCAAGGGAAGAGACAGAAAACACTAGTCCAGTCAAACCTGAGTGTCTACTCGAGGGCAAGACTAACTAGGGTTGTAGCCTAAGGCTACACTCCGAGGGAAGGAGAGATTACCCTTAAATCTCCACTGGAGACGAGTATCGGTTTATATAATAATTCTAGGAGATATCTATCTCCGCCTGAATTGATAAAACGATACACGAGGGTAAATGGGGGAATGTCTGAAAGTATACTAGATCGCCCATGTTAGGTTACCTAGGCAAGACGAGATCTCGGTTACTTAAATCACCGAAACTCTAACGTCTACGGCATACCGCCGGCTAGGCTAGTACCCCAGCAACAGGACTTGTGGCCGGCAGTCCAAGGGAGGATTGAAAAACCTTGGTGACAGAAGAGACTTCCCTCCAACAGCCATCATGGCTGCCGGCAGCCGCCATAGCCGCTGGCCGCCGTCATGGGTGCCGGCAGTCGTCATGGCCGCCGACAGCCGGCATAGCCACCGGCAGCTGTCATGGCAGCCGGCAGTTGTCATGGCCGCCGACAGCCGGCATAGCAGCCGGCAGCTATCATGGCTGTCAGCAGCCGTCATGGCCGCCGATAGTCGTCATGGCCGCTGGCAGCTGGCATAGCCGCCGGCAGCCGTCATGGCCACCGGCAGTTGTCATGGCCGCCGGAAGTCAGAAAACAGCTGTTATATATGAGCCCGGCCGGCCCCGCAACCCGCCGGCAATCGGTGAGATTGCAGAACGACGGCCCAAAGAGTTGCGATGGCAAGGACATCACTAAAGGACAGAGGGGGGAGGGAAAAGGGTCCTGTATGAGGTGTGGAAGGAGACGGCAGGGTTGCCGGACCTACCACACCTCTAAGAAACTCTGTTTCAGTATAGGCACCATCCTAGGCGGCAGGAAAATATCTATTCTCCAGCCTAGGGTCAGCCAATAGAGTTAAGGGGACGGCGGCAGTGCCACCTCCCCTCAAAGAGGGAGAAACAGAGTTCCAGTGCCGGTGCCATCCTAGGCGGCAGAAGAATGTCTATTCTTCAGCCTAGGGTCTGCGAGCACAGGACTAGTCTTGTAGACCGCAGGGAGAGGGTGGCAGCATCATACAACCACTTCAAGCGCGGTCTGCTATCTGCCGGCCAAGGGAAGAGACAGAAAACACTAGTCCAGTCAAACCTGAGTGTCTACTCGAGGGCAAGACTAACTAGGGTTGTAGCCTAAGGCTACACTCCGAGGGAAGGAGAGATTACCCTTAAATTGCCACTGGAGACGAGTATCGGTTTATATAATAATTCTAGGAGATATATATCTCCGCTTAAATTGATAAAACGATACACGAGGGTAAATGGGGGAATGTCTGAAAGTATACTAGATCGCCCAGGTTAGGTTACCTAGGCAAGACGAGATCTCGGTTACCTAAATCACCGAAACTCTAACGTCTACGATCGACATGGAAAGAGGAAAAATTATGCATACCATAAATATCTTTACAAGTATTAAATGCCTAAAAAGCTTTCATAATTAATTAATTTAATGTTATTTCAACCAGGAATGTCGTTCTACTAACTAAATAACACATGCCTAACGAACGACAGCTCCCATGGCGCCTCCAGTAACAGGCCTAGCTCCTAAGCAAAATAAATTACCCTAATTCCATTGTGAAACAGGAGCTAAAATATACACATTGAAAAGAATCAATACTGAACTTTCCAGAGGCGAAAGAAGCAGGAGATTGCATAATAATCCTCGCAGAATCGATCGGAAAAGTTAGATCAACAGGGAACACCAACGTGCGAATTCACTACAAAATTAGGAATGTCCGCCATCTTGGATATGGCGCCATCTTGATGCTCAATAGTAGTATGGTGTACCAACCGTATGTCACACAATTGTACATAATTCCTTTTGTATATATTATGCTTGTATCTTCGCTCTTCCCTCGCACTAAACGAACATGAAAATTCATGTCTGCTGTTTCCTCTGTAACATTGTCTGTCTTGTTAACTTGTTATGTCCTGTTGCCTTGAGGTTTTGTATATAAAGGAGTGTTCTATAACAATATAACTCAGTCAATTGCATCCTGCCTTTGAGTTCACAACCCTCACTCGGCACTGTCACAATGGGAATTAGGGCAACTCCGTGACCCCGGGCGTCAAAAAAAAAAGAGGTTTTTCTCACGTGACTCACCCCCGTGACTGAATTTGTGGGTGATCGACCTGCAGTAGGTGTCTCGCCTAAACGCTCTAGTAGTGTCCAGATGTGCATTGCTGTAGCTGTACTCCTTCCCCGATTTCTGAGACGCGTCGGGGTCGAGCGCGACCGAGTTTACCCTTCTAAGGTAATTTGCATAATTATCAAAGTTATTACGTATTATGAAATTGTCGTAGAATGGTGCAACTTGTATAGGTTATCAGTTGTGGAAAGTCTTGGTGGATTGTTTGGCTACCATGTGCATGATTTTTATTTTAGTTAAAATGTCGTTCATCACCACGAGGACCATTTTGCCGCGAGTGCCCCTTTTTCATTTTTTTTTCATTTTTTTGCCAAGTCATTTTTCCGTAAGATATTGCCAAATAGTGTCGTAAAACTTTTGCTTTTTTAGTGTTGGAAAGTGTGTCTAGATGATCTGGCTACCCATGCGTGACTTTGTTTTTGTCAGATATGACGTAGTTATTGGTATATTGGGTATTTAACTGCGGTTGCCAATTTCTGTTTTTTTTCAATATTTGTAAAAATTTACTACGTAGTAAGGAATTGCCGTATATTATTGATTTTTTTTTCATGTTTATGTGTTAGAAAGTGTGCCTTAATGGTTGGGCTAACACGTGCATGTCTTTTTTTTTATCTGAGATGCCGTATATTAGAATGTTGGGCATTTTACCGCGAGTGCCTCTTTTTCATTTTTTTTTTTCATTTTTTTGCCAAGTCATTTTTTCGTAAGGTATTGCCAAATAGTGTCGAAAAACTTTTGCTTTTTTAGTGTTGAAAAGTGTGTCTAGATGATCTGGCTACCCATGCGTGACTTTGTTTTTGTCAGATACGACGTAGTTATTGGTATATTGGGTATTTAACTGCGGTTGCCAATTTCTGTTTTTTTTTCAATATTTGTAAAAATTTACTACGTAGTAAGGAATTGCCGTATATTATTGATTTTTTTTTCATGTTTATGTGTTAGAAAGTGTGCCTTGATGGTTGGGGTAACACGTGCATGTCTTTTTTTTTATCTGAGATGCCGTATATTAGAATGTTGGGCATTTTTCCGCGAGTGCCCCTTTTTATTTGTTTTGCATTTTTTTGCTTAGTCATGTTACCGTAAGGAATTGGCAAGTAGTGTCACCAAACTTATATTTTTATAGTGTTGGAAAGTGTTTCTAGATGATCTGGCTACCAATGCCTATTTTCTTTTAGCCAGATATAGCGTATATATAGGTATGTGTTCGATTTTCCTGTGATTGCCATATTTTCGTTTTTTCCCATTTCTTTCAAAATTACTACGTACTAAGGAACTATCACAGAGTAATGATTCATTTAGATGTTTATTTGTCGGAAAATGTGCCTTGATGGTTTGCCTAGCACGTGGCTGAAATTTTTTTTTCTGAAATGCGTATAATAAAATGTTGGCCATTTTTCCGCGAGTGCCCCTTTTTATTTGTTTTGCATTTTTTTTACTTAGTCATGTTACCGTAAGGAATTGGCAAGAAGTGTCGCAAAACTTATATTTTTATAGTGTTGGAAAGTTTTTCTAGATGATCTGGCTACCCATGCCTATCTTTTTTTTTTAGCCAGATATGGCGTATATATAGGTATGTGTTCGATTTTCCTGTGATTGCCATTTTTTCGTTTTTTCCCATTTCTTTCAAAATTACTACGTACTAAGGAACTATCACAGAGTAATGATTCATTTATATGTTTATTTGTCGGAAAATGTGCCTTGATGGTTTGCCTAGCACGTGGCTGAAATTTTTTTTTTTCTGAAATGCCGTATATTAGAATGGCCATTTTTCCGCGAGTGCCCCTTTTTATTTGTTTTGCATTTTTTTGCTTAGTCATGTTACCGTAAGGAATTGGCGAGTAGTGTCGCAAAACTTATAATTTTATAGTGTTGGAAAGTGTTTCTAGATGATCTGGCTACCCATGCCTATCTTTTTTTTTTAGCCAGATATGCCGTATATATAGGTAGGCTATGTGTTCGATTTTCTTGTGATTGCCATTTTTTCGTTTTTTCCCATTTCTTTCAAAATTACTACGTACTAAGGAACTATCACAGAGTAATGATTCATTTAGATGTTTATTTGTCGGAAAATGTGCCTTGATGGTTTGCCTAGTACGTGGCTGAAATTTTTTTTCTTCTGAAATGCCGTATATTAGAATGTTGGCCATTTTTCCGCGAGTGCCCCTTTTTATTTGTTTTGCATTTTTTGGCTTAGTCATGGTACCGTAAGGAATTGGCAAGTAGTGTCGCAAAACTTGTATTTTTATAGTGTTGGAAAGTGTTTCTAGATGATCTGGCTACCCATGCCTATCTTTATTTTTAGCCAGATATGGCGCATATATAGGTATGTGTTCGATTTTCCTGCGATTGCCACTTTTTCGTTTTTTCCCATTTCTTTCAAAATTACTACGTACTAAGGAACTATAACAGGGTAATGATTCCTCTAGATGTTTATTTGTCGGAAAATTTTGTTTACCTATTTTTTGATTGAATATCATCAAATTTTTTTAGCTAAAATATTATATTGTTTTACATTTTTTTTTTATTTTATTTCCCTTCAAAAAAATTTTTTTGGGTCAGAATTTTAATTTTATAGTCGTAAAATAATCGACAATTATCCAGCAACCCACCATACAATTTTTATACATATCCAAGAATAATTAGATTAGTAAATAACACCTTGAAATTGACATACCCTTCCTACATTTCAAGTGGCAGATTAGGGAGTCTGAGTCAGTGTGGTGGGCGGCCATTTTGTGGACATATCCGAAGCGTAATTTGCCCTATCTATATATATTCTTGTTCCCTATAGAATTTGTGATATTTTGGTATATTTTTACCTGCATAAATATCATTTTATATATTAAATATATGTATTTTTTAACGAAATTTCTAAGTACTCAAAAAATTACCTTTAGATATGGCCCCTGATATAAATGTAATTTACAAAAAAATGAAGATTTTTTTACATATTTCTATTTTAGGATAACATATGTTTATTCCCTAAAAAAATTAGCCACTTCCTATTTCATTTGGGTACCCAAAAAAATTCATGAAATTTGGACAAATTTTTTTGGCCAAAAAAAGTTACCCTTTTTTTCTCATTTCAGATCTTCACCTCCATGGGTCTGACTTCATCCAAAATACATCAAGATGTGTCCTAAACATTCAAGAATCAATTCCTAAAAAGATTTGTGTATATATGTATAAACTTTTTTTTTATGAATTTTTATGTAAGGTCTTTTTTTTCTACTTAATTTTTTAAAATATTTATAATAAATAGTTTTTCTGCAGATGAGTAGTATTTATCTTTACAGTTGTTTTAAGCATTCTTTGAAGTTTTTTTTTGGCAAAAGAAAAAAGGAGGTTACTGCAAAAACTGATTTTTCAAGAATTTTTTTTGGCGTCGGGGTCGCTCGCGTCCGAGTATACTCTTAAAGGGGTGTCCGATGAGCGTACCTATCCAGGGTTAATAACGGCTCCCCTTCCAAAATTGCCACTCTTCCCCCTCGAAGCAAAAACGCTATTCGGGGTGAAGATCGCTATGTGTCGTATCAAGATATATGCCCCCTGATTTATGCGATATCCTTAAGAGAATGTTAAGGATATTCGCACTAGGAAGTAGAATTCTGGAGACCTAAAGGTAAATTCTCTGGGAGTATCAATGTAGTTCATATATACCTTGGAAGCTACTATTAGGAACATTCCATCAGGACACCATGGCTCGAGTCCAAAAAAAGCATATATATATATATATATATATATATATATATATATATATATATATATATATATATATATATATACTGTATATATATATGTATATATATATATTTATTTATATACATATACATATATTTATACATATATATATATATATATATATATATATATATATATATATATATATATATATATATATATATATATATATTATAAACAATCTCTTAGAATTTTATTTTAATATATTTATTGGTATAGGAGTTATTGATCCGGCCGCCGTAAATATCAGCTGAATTATTCTAGGAACATTTTACTTCACTGCCAAAAATAACATTAAATACATACCGAAATAAATATTTGCTGTGACTTTCCTATGACTGATATCAGCATAATAAGTGGAATAGACAAAGCAAATATACATCCCATTAACACCTGAAAATTTCATTTAGATATTCCAGTATTTCACGAGTAATTCACGGCACCGCCGACAATCGGCCTTTTGCGGATCTCGAAAAATGGATACTGTGACTTATCTATGGCAAATGTCAATACGAAAATTGATATGAATGCAGATCATATAACACTCATGAACCATCTGAAAATGATTTGGATATCTGTAAAACTCTAGGAGTAGTTTGATCCTCCTCACTGATTTTTTAGCTAAGAGTCGTCACTTACGAACTTGAGTAACAGTCACGGCATGCCTATAGCAGGTACGAGCATAAAAATTGGCAGTGACATAGCTTGTATATATATATATATATATATATATATATATATATATATATATATATATATATATATATATATATATATATATATATATATATATATATATATTGACGACCTATCGCTGACGCATGCGATGTATATATTTGCCACTAAGCTAGAGGATGGATCAGAAAAAAAGAAATATTTGAACTAGTGCTTTCGTATTTTCATACCTCTTCAGGTTCAATTGTTACAAAAAGTTAGGAAGAGAATCAAAGTCACCTCTGCGACTGTAGTAAACAAAAAATAATACAATAACATGAAAATTAGTACACAACTAGTTGAAAATTAAAACTAGTTTAAAAATTACAGTGAATTTAAAAATTACAACTAGTATAAGAATGAATACTGTTTAATTACATTGTTTATAAGTAGTTCATCACGTTTGTACATACCTGTTCTATTGTTGATGAATTCTACATGGTTTATCTTTATGATACACGATTCCATGATATTGCGTTTTGTTATGTCCTTACAATATAATATATCTTTTGCCCCTGTACCAACCATGTGTCACACGATCTTTCATAGTAACCACATTTCTTTTTTTGTATATATTATGCTTTGTATCTTCGCTCTCCCCTCGCACTGATAGGGACCTGAATAAACATGTCAGTTTTTCTCACAGTTAACTGTTAACAGCAACGGTTGTCAGTTGAACATGAAATTGTCTGTTATGTTCTTGTGTCCTTTTTGCATGGAGTTTATATATATATATATACATATATATATATATATATATATATATATATATATATATATATATATATATATATATTGTAATGGAATTAACGTATTTAATTCATTTTTTCTATTTTTGCTGTGCATTTGATTTTTGCACTTTAAAGTAAATTTTTGCTTGTTTTTGTCCAGTTTTGTCCAGTTTTGTTTATATGTCTTTTGAAGGCTGGACTTGGGGATGTTTTCCTCCCCTCAAAGGGTAATTGTAGTTTTAAATTGATACGTCACCCATGTAAGTGTTTTTATCTTTTCATGTTGATGATCTATCGGCTGTTCATCGCCTGTTTTGTTTTCGTCCCCGCTGGTGATGTGGGGCCCTTTGGAGGGAAAAGACGACAGTTAGCGACTCGGCTCCTTATAGAGAGGTTTTCAGCTCCCATATTTCCTGACGGCTTGTGGCAAGTTTTGTGAAGTATTCTGAAGACGTCCTTGATGTTTGTGCAGCTGGTGGCATTTTTGGAGGTGTTCCTTGCCATCCCCTATGAATTATATTTGGACTGACGTCTCTTCAGTTCGTGTGATGCCCTGCCTTACATTTCGTTCTTTTGGATGCGAGCTTCATCCATCGTTGCCCGTGCCCTCAGCTTGCTGAACCTCTGGAGTCGTCAAGGGGCCTCCCAGTGGCGGAGAAAGGGTAAGATCCGAGACCCTGTGTGTTATACTGTGACCAATACAACCCATAGACGACGTATGTTGAGTGTCTCCTACTTGGTGGTATTGCTGACATTTACAGTTGGAGATAAAACTATGTGACGTGTTGCTGAGGGAATGGTATTTGTAGAAGAGTTAATTGATATTTGCTGGGTGACGTTTATTTTTCGGTTTTCACAATGTATGTTTATTGCCATTTAACTGTGTTATTCAATTAGGTTTAAGGATATTTTCTTACTTTGTCTCCTTCTATCACAACGACCCGGGCATATGTGGTTTCTATCTCTACCTAGTAACTTTTTCTTTTACTTTAGTATGCTAGTTAGCTAGGTGAATGTGTCTGAGGAATTGTAATAACCAGTTTGTTTTTTTCTTCCCTAAAGTTCAGTTTTCAAGGGATTTCTTTGTAATTTTAAGTTATTAATTGTAATAAATAATTTAAGTGTTTGTTTTGTCTCTGTATCCTTCTCTTTGAGGAAGTTCCTTGGATTGTTTTTGTTCTGGTACGAGTCCTACCCATTATCATAGTGGTAAGGGCTTTATGATAGATAAAGAATCTGTGAACTCTTTACCATCTCTCAAGAGTTCATAACATAAATGGCGACCGTGACAGGATCTATTACCAGACATTAACGTTCACAGGATTTTCTCGAGGAGGAGTGCAGAGAAAAGTGGGAAGATAGTTTTGCTTGATAGGCCTTTAAGTGATAGGAGTATTTTCTCCGCCGCCCCGCCCCCCTCTCTCTCTTTCTCTCTCCCTCATAACTTAGAATATGCCTTATTTCGAGCTTCAAGTTGAGGAGGCTGCGGCCGAATTTCTCAGTAGCCCTGATTGGGAAGACAATATTTTTGATTTGAAAAGAGAGGAGTTGTGGTTCTTGTCTCAGTTTTTGCATTTGGAACTGCCATCAGAAATTCGTAAGGGGCAGTTACTTAAATTAGTACTGAAAGCTGCTAAAGAGCAACAAAAGAGAGTAAGTGTTTCACATACGAACAAAGATGAAGAACAGGACAAAGTCACTGACGATGGAAGTCAGGAACTAGATAGAAGTAACATTCATCAGGTAAGTGAATTGAGACTCAGTATTTTGAAGGAGGAAGCAAGGATTAAAGAGTTAGAGTTAACAGCCATGCGGTTGCAAGCTGAAGAAAGAGCTAAAGAAAGGGATCACGAGATTATCTTGCAGAGAATACGTAACGGTAATAATAATAGAAATAGTAGTTCTGGGGATAATTTTAATGTAACGTCAGCGTTGAAATTGGTACCTTTGTTCAATGAGGAAGATGTTCCAGAATTTTTCACTTCTTTCGAGAGGATAGCTAAAAGGTTGGTTTGGCCAAAGGACATGTGGACCACAATGATTCAGTGTCGATTGAAAGGGAAGGCTCAGCGTGTATATAACACAATTAATGAAGATCTTTGTAACGATTATGATATAGTGAAAGCCATAATTCTTAAAGCCTATGATTTAGTTCCTGAGGCCTATAGGCAGAAATTTCGCAATTTTAAGAAAGAGTCAGGGATGACATTTGTGGAATTTGCGAGGCATAAGGAGCAGTTTTGTGAGGACTGGTTGAAGTCAAAGGATATTGATAATTTTTCTAAATTAAAAGAATTAATTTTGATAGAGGAATTTAAAAGGAATGTGGTTAGAGAGTTAAAAATACATTTGGACGAGTTGAAACTGGACTCCTTGCAGGAGATCGCTATTGCGTCGGACGAGTATTCCCTCGCCCACAAGCAGGAAAAGGTAACTAGGGAAGTATCTGTAAACAATAAGAAATTTTTCAGTGGTGGTTGGAGAAGGAATAACCAGAACAGACAACAAGAGTCGGAGAAACCCGATTTTGACAGAAATAAGAATAATAGGAATAGTGATAATGATAATGAAACTAGTAGTAATTTAAATGATGGCAATTCTCGCAGTTATGTTAATACTAGTAGGAATGTAGGGAACAGTAAGGCTTCGGGATCAGGAATAGTCTGTTTTTGGTGTAGCAGAAGAGGTCATGTCGAGTCTCAGTGTTTCTCGAGAAAGAAATATTTCGAAAGAAACCCGAAACCTGTTAACGTTGTAACAGCAGCTGAACCGCCAAAGGAAGACGAATCTAGATGACTTAGATTTCGTAAGTACATAACTGACGGATCTATTTTCACGGATACGACTAAACGGATTGGGACAAACGGTAAAGTATTGAGAGATACTGGGGCTGCTCAGTCATTAATTTTACGAGGGTCTGTCCCAGATGGATATGTATATAAGAATGATGAGTATGTCGTATTGGGTGGTTTCCCGAACACAGTGAATTCATACCCATTAGAAATTTTTTTTCTTGATACTAATTATTTTTCAGGTGAGGTAAAGTTGGCTGTTGTTGATAGTTTGCCAATTCCCAAGATAGATGTAATTTTTGCTAACGATTTATCCATTACAGATGAATCTTGTATTTTTCCAATTCTGTCTGTGGTCGAAGTAGGACACAACCACTGTCCTATAAATGATATTTTAAAACCTATCTCTGTGATAACGAGGTCAAAGGCAAAAGAGGTTGACCTGGCCGAGGTCGAGTTGGATTTGGATGTGATTGATGGACATAAGACTGACTTTGTGACAAATGGTGTACTTAATTTTCGAGACGTGGTGTGGGATTCCAAGGCTTTTAGGAAAGCCCAGACTGTTGAATTTAATGAAGCAATTAGTAGTGATATTAGTGATTTATCTAAGCCAGTATTCTGTAAAGAGAAAGGGTTGCTTTACAGGGTTAGTAGGTCAGCTGTTGCACCTGCTGACCAGGTAGAAGTTTCTCGTCAGTTGGTAGTTCCTAATGAGTATAGGAACAAAATTTTGTTTTTGGCTCATGAAAATAATCTTGCTGGGCATTTTGGGGTCAGAAAAACTTTTCAGAAGGTCGCACAACATTTTTATTGGCCCCGAATGCGCAGAGATATAAAGCAATATGTACTTTCTTGCAAAGTGTGTCAGTTGGTGGGGAAGCCCAACCAAAAGATACGTAAAGCCCCACTCATTCCCATACCTTCAGTTGGGGAGCCTTTTGGGGAGGTGGTGATCGATGTCGTTGGTCCTCTCCCGCGGACGCGCGGTGGTAATGAATATTTATTAACAATTGTGGATCGGATGTCTCGCTTCCCGGAGGCTATTCCCATGAGGAGTATTCGGAGTGAAAAGATCGTTGATAATTTAATTGGCTTCTTTACTAAGTTTGGTATACCTCGCACTTTGCAATCTGATTGTGCTACTAATTTCACAAGCAAGTATTTTAAGAATAAAATGTCTGAATTAGGGGTAAAACACATTACCTCTTCCCCATATCACCCTGAGAGTCAGGGCCAGGTGGAACGGTTCCACCAGACCCTAAAGTCTATTTTGAGAAAGTTTTGCATGGAGTCAGGAAGAGAGTGGGATAAGGAGGTCCCGTATGCCTTATTTGCCATTCGTTCCGTTCCTAATGAGGCTTTGGGATACTCCCCTTTCGAGCTTATTTTCGGGCATTGTGTGCATGGGCCCTTGGAAGTTGTACGTGAACATTTGGAGGGGGAGACTCCTGAGATAAACATTCTTGATTATTTGTCAGGACTTCAAGAGAAATTAAGAAAGGCTTGGGAGTTTGCTAAAGAGAATTTAGCTGAAAGCCAGGATGTGATGAAAAACAAATACGATGTTGGGACTCAAAAAAGGGTGTTTAAACCTGGTGATAGTGTTTTAGTGTTATTGCCCTTCCCAGGAAATCCTCTGAGGGCGCAGTTTTCAGGGCCCTGGAAGGTTCTAAAGAAATATAATGATGTGAATTATTTGATAGAGACCCCAGGTAAAAGGAGAAAAACTCGAGTATGTCATATTAATATGCTTAAACCTTATGTAAGTAGAGATGTAGAATTAGTTGAAAATGTAGACGTGGATCCCGTCACCTTAGTCAATGTAGAAGTAGACACAGAAGTAGATACGGTAGAATCAGTAGTTAATAATAAATTATCTGTTACACCTGATGCATTGAACAGCAATTCTGAAATATTGAATAATTTACAAATTAAATTTCAGCATTTGGATCACGACAGGTCTGTATCATTAATTAGCCTGATTAATGAATACAGAGATATTTTTCAAGACACTCCAGGTAGGACTACGGTTCTGGAACATGATGTGGATGTGGGGGATTCTAAACCTATTAAACAATGCCCCTACCGACTTAACCCAGTAAAGAGAGACATTGTGAGAGAGGAGGTGCGATATATGTTGGATAATGATTTAATTGTACCCAGCAGTAGTCCGTGGAGTTCGCCTGTGGTATTAGTTAAAAAAGAAGGCGGACAACACCGTCTATGCTTCGATTATAGAAAGATAAATGTTGTAACCAGAACAGATTCCTTTCCTCTACCCAGGGTGGAAGACTGTATTGATCGTGTTGGGTCTGCCAAATTTTTGACAAAATTAGATCTTTTAAAAGGCTATTGGCAAGTCGGTCTTTCACCCCGGGCGAGACAAATTTCAGCCTTTGTGACAGGTGACGGCCTTTTCGAATGCAAGGTAATGCCATTCGGAATGAAAAATGCGGCTGCTACCTTCCAAAGGTTGATGAATTACATAACACAGAATTTGGAGGGTTGCGTTGTCTACATAGATGACCTTATCATTTATAGTGATGATTGGAAGACTCATCTTAAAAGATTGAGAGCTTTGTTTCAGGTTTTGCGGAAGGCTGGCCTCGTGGTAAATCTGAAAAAGAGCGATTTCGCTCAGGCAAAAGTAATTTACCTCGGCCATGAAGTGGGCCTGGGTAAGGTCGCCCCTAAGAAGGCCAATGTGGAGGCAGTTGCAGATTTTCCCGTACCTCTTAATAAAAGGGGCGTTAGGCGTTTCCTAGGTATGGTCGGATATTATCGTAAATTTATTTGCAATTTTTCTGACATAGCTAACCCTCTTACAAACCTGTTAAAGAAAGGTGTTAAATTTAACTGGTCTGCTGATTGTCAGGGGGCTTTCGAAAGACTGAAAGCCACCTTGATTAGTTACCCATTGTTACGCTCCCCGGATTTTAAATTGCCTTTCAGGTTAGGTACCGATGCCAGCGACTTGGGACTCGGTGCTGTTCTATTATAAGAGGATGACAAGGGAACTCTACACCCTGTTGCTTACTTCTCCAAGAAATTGTCGACAGCAGAAAGAAAATATTCTACAATAGAAAAGGAGGCATTGTGTCTAATAAAGGCATTGACCCATTTTGATGTTTATTTGAGTAATTCTAAGTATCCTATTGTAGTTTATACTGACCACAACCCCTTAGTCTTTATCCAACGTTTCAAAGATAAAAATATGCGAATTCTTAGGTGGAGTTTGACTCTCCAAGAGTATGATCTCGATATACGGCATATACCAGGTAGGGATAATGTAATTCCCGACGTTTTGTCTAGGACCTTTACAATAGAATGAATTGTCTGCAATAATAATCCTGCATTATTTTTTTTCTAGGTTTCCACTAATGTATCTTACTATGTCAAGTAATTTTATTTGAATTTTTGAAAAAAATTTTCTTTTAAAATTTTTTTTTTTCTTTGGTGGGGAGGTGTAATGGAATTAACGTATTTAATTCATTTTTTCTATTTTTGCTGTGCATTTGATTTTTGCATTTTAAAGTAAATTTTTGCTTGTTTTTGTCCAGTTTTGTCCAGTTTTGTTTATATGTCTTTTGAAGGCTGGACTTGGGGATGTTTTCCTCCCCTCAAAGGGTAATTGTAGTTTTAAATTGATACGTCACCCATGTAAGTGTTTTTATCTTTTCATGTTGATGATCTTTCGGCTGTTCATCGCCTGTTTTGTTTTCGTCCCCGCTGGTGATGTGGGGCCCTTTGGAGGGAAAAGACGACAGTTAGCGACTCGGCTCCTTATAGAGAGGTTTTCAGCTCCCATATTTCCTGACGGAAAGTTTTGTGAAGTATTCTGAAGACGTCCTCGATGTTTGTGCAGCTGGTGACATTTTTGGAGGTGTTCCTTGCCATCCCCTATGAATTATATTTGGACTGACGTCTCTTCAGTTCGTGTGATGCCCTGCCTTACATTTCGTTCTTTTGGATGCGAGCTTCATCCATCGTTGCCCGTGCCCTCAGCTTGCTGAACCTCTGGAGTCGTCAAGGGGCCTCCCAGTGGCGGAGAAAGGGTAAGATCCGAGACCCTGTGTGTTATACTGTGACCAATACAACCCATAGACGACGTATGTTGAGTGTCTCCTACTTGGTGGTATTGCTGACATTTACAGTTGGAGATAAAACTATGTGACGTGTTGCTGAGGGAATGGTATTTGTAGAAGAGTTAATTGATATTTGCTGGGTGACGTTTATTTTTCGGTTTTCACAATGTATGTTTATTGCCATTTAACTGTGTTATTCAATTAGGTTTAAGGATATTTTCTTACTTTGTCTCCTTCTATCACAACGACCCGGGCATATGTGGTTTCTATCTCTACCTAGTAACTTTTTCTTTTACTTTAGTATGCTAGTTAGCTAGGTGAATGTGTCTGAGGAATTGTAATAACCAGTTTGTTTTTTTCTTCCCTAAAGTTCAGTTTTCAAGGGATTTCTTTGTAATTTTAAGTTATTAATTGTAATAAATAATTTAAGTGTTTGTTTTGTCTCTGTATCCTTCTCTTTGAGGAAGTTCCTTGGATTGTTTTTGTTCTGGTACGAGTCCTACCCATTATCATAGTGGTAAGGGCTTTATGATAGATAAAGAATCTGTGAACTCTTTACCATCTCTCAAGAGTTCATAACAATATATATATATATATATATATATATATATATATATATATATATATATATTACATGTTTAAAACACATGACGTAATACGTCATTGTGGAAGTAGAAGCTAGTGTGAAAATTGCTGTAGTCAGATCATAGCCGGAAGCAAATACCATATCTCAGCAATGTAACATTTTTATGAAGAATAAACACAAATACGAAGCGTGAGAAGGAGTTGTGTCGCCACCGAATGCAGGTGTCTTCCTATACTAATGTTTAGTTTATATTATGTGTTTAAATGCTGAGATAACTGACTATACGATATCTGTGATATCGATATTTTAGCCAGTTCTTATCAATACATTATATGGAATGGTCATCCGACCAAACCAGCTATACTCCTGTGATAGAGATGTTAACACTGTTGTTTTTAAAGAATAAACCATTTTAAAGTTAACTTAACTGACTTTACTTGAAGATGTAACATACCAACTAACATACCGAATGTGTGTTAACAACAGTAGCACACTAATAAATGGTGGCAGCAGTAAAACTCTAAGAATCAGAGAAAGATCTTCAAGAACAAGCGAATAAAGCTCTAAGAATCAGAGAAAGATCTTCAAGAACCAGCGAATAAAACTCTAAGAATCAGAGAAAGATCTTCAAGAAATCAACAGTAATGAATCTTCAATTTTGACTAAGTATCATAGTCCATCGAAGAATGAAACATTTAATGAATGTTATACATACAAACTGATGAACTGGATCTTCAATCAACATCCTAAGAAAACCAAGGACTGACGTTCAATGCTTACAAAACATATCCAGGAAGCACTACATTCAACGGAAATCGGACCGAAAACATTCACCCAAACATCATGAGAGAGAGAGGAAATCGGACCGAAAACATTCACCCAAACATCAAGAGAGAGAGAGAGGAAAGGACGACATCACACAACACCATATAAGCTAAGTACAAGTACATTTTCTTATTCATTTCAGTATTGAGCAGTGAGGTGTAGTTACCACGAGTCGTTATCGATTATTACTGGGGTGATTTGTTTGCTAATCTTCTATTTCCCTTCATTAAAGGAAACTGTGTTCAACTCCGAATTCTCATCTAGAATTTTTTTCTCTCTTTTTGCTAATTCCGTTTTCTTTCAGAAATTCTCGGGAAATATCTTTGTATTAGTATCATTGTTTTGGGGAATTTTGTTATAATCATTATCATTTAGTGCTTATGCGTTTACGCAGTGGACGTCTGTATTCATATAGATATTTTGATAGAATTTTAAGGGGTCGAAGAGATAGGAAAAGAAATACCGTAAACATGATGCCCCCTGTGAGCCCAGCCCCTGGACCGAGTAACCCTCTCCCGATTGTGACACTTGTAAATGCTAGGTCAGCAATCCATCCTTTTCAGGGTCGGGTTAATGGGTTCTTGCCTCAAAATGTGGAGTCATGGATTTCTTCCGTCGATGCCCATTTAAATGCCAAACAAATCGTAGACCCTTTTGTACAATTACAAGAAGCTAAAAGTTTTATAGATTTTTCTAAGGGGGATGCGAGTGCGTATTTAAGAGGTGTTTCATTTCAAGAAGCAGTTACCTAGGATGATTTCAAAGTTAGGTTACGCGCGGTCTATGGGGGTGAAGAAGCCTAGGATGTAGTATTAACGTTAAGAAATACACTTAATCAAGCCACTATGACTTGGCTTAATGTTATTGAGAGAGCAGTTCTTATAGCCGATAGGCTTAATGAATATCAAGATATTTTAGGTAATTGCACTTGGGTTACTAGAGATAACATCTCCGTGAAAGATTTTTTACGATTAATGTATTTAACTTGCATGACACTTATGTTGCCTGAAGCTTTAGTGTGGTGTTTTGATAAAAAGTTAACGCCTGCAAGTACGGAATTGGATGTACATAAACAGATAAAGAAACACATGTCTAAGTGTCCTGACCTTGATCCCGTGTTAACTCAAGTTTTTGCAAAAAATGAAACAAAGCCACAACAAGTAAATGTAGTTAATAATAGTCAAGTTGCGGGAATGACGTGCTATAATTGCAAACGTCAAGGTCACTTGATCGCGGACTATAGAACGAAATTCTGTTCCATACATAATAGTTCGACTCATTCATATAGTCAGTGCTACTAGCGTAAGACACAACAGAATCCTAGAAATACACAGTCAATTCCACAGTCAGTTCCATATGGAAATAAAAAGAAAAATCCTCATTTTAATAAGAAGAAACAGCCAAACGTCAATGTAGTTCAGAATCCCAAACAAACAAACAGTTCTTCGAATAACCCTGAGCCTGGGTCGTCAAACCAGACCTCGCAAGGTCAGACTAATTTTCAGAATGTGCAGAGCAAAGCAAATACCACATAGTTAACTCCAGTGGGGCAGAGAGTGATGTTGGGTCAGGGTCATTCATGTCAACATCAGTAGTATTGAATAATAAATTTAATGTTTTATCAGATCATTATGAGGCAATAGATTTTCCTATGAAACACACGGCCGAATTAAGTAAATCAGTGCATGCTCCCATAGATTTGCAACGAATTCATACAATAATAAGCCAAAATGAGTTACGACCAACATTATATGCTGTAAATTTAGAACACAAAACCTTTACGTTATTCTTTGACTCTGGTAGTCCACGTAATATCATGGACTTGAGGACACATCATTTGTTGTTTTCGAACTTTCCGATAGAAAAATCCGGAGTGAGACTCTCGGGTATAGGAAATAATGAATTAAATGTAAAAGGCGTAACTCATGTTCAGTTCAAGGTCGGTAAGCGCACGTTTGTCGATACATTTGTTGTTGTACAAAACATTGATATGTATCCAGCTGTAATTATAGGATACCCATCTATGGGCAATCAAAACATTATCTTAGCCCCTGCCAAGCACGGCATGTACATCAAAGGAAAATTCTATAAGTCTTCTAATACCTTAAAATCAGTTTTGGATAAAAAGGAGACGACAAATGTAACTGTAACGTACATTGAAGAGCCAATAACTTGTCTCACTAATAAAGAAATAATATACGCGACCCAGTAGAATTCTCGTTCACCCGTAATATCATCTTGCACGCAATCTATCGAGCCAAACGTACTTTCGAATTTAATAGTGCAAGTAAAGAAAACATTACCGGGATCTGAAATATTAATCCTTTCCGACACTTTGAAAACTAACGGATTGTCTGTCACACAAACTATTTATACAATAGGCTCACATCAACAATGTAATATTGAAGTCTGTAATCATTTAAATACCACTTTAGTAATTCACAAAAATCAATATATCTTGGATATAGAAGTTTATAAACATCGTATTCTTACTGTTGCTGAAATCAATCACGCTCAATCAGTTGCGGATGAATCCCTTTTGCAATCTATTAAAAATAAAATCAATAAAGACGAAGAAATTCAGCAGAAAATTTTTAGACTTTTAACTGAATATCAGGATGTTTTTTCCACTATGGATGGATCCTTAGGAAAAACAGATGTGATCGAGCATCAAATAAGGTTAAAGGACAAGCAGAAAATTATCTAGGTACCCTCGTACACACTCCCTATGAAATTCCAGAATGAAATAAATGATGAAGTATGTAAAATGCTAGAAGAAGGAGTCATTCGGAAATCGAACAGCCCTTATAATTTTCCATTAATAGTTGTACCTAAAAAAGATCGAACATGGCGTTACTGCATAGACTTCCGTCGCCTAAACGAGGAGACGATCCCTGATCGATTCCCAGTGCCATGTACTGACGATATTTTGTCTTTGTTAGGTCAGAATAAATATTTTACCAGTTTGGACTTACTTGAAGGTTTTCACCAGATATCATTAGAAGAAGATAGTATCCCATACACAGCCTTAAGCACAGCCAGGGGACATTATGAATTTTTACGGATACCTTTTGGTTTACGTTGTGCTCCCATAACATTTACAAGAATGATTAACATAGTGTTTGGAGATTTGCTAGGGGATATATTGCATGCCTATATGGACGATCTTGTAATCTTTTCCAACACCTTAGAAGAATATTTATGTAAATTAGAACTAGTACTACAGAGACTAAGACAACATAACTTAAGGGTAAAGATTAGTAAGTGTGAATTTTTCAAAACAGAATTGATATATTTGGGTTTTATGGTGTCAAGCCAATGTCTTAAAGTAGTCCATGATAAGGTGTCGGCTATCCGTAACTTTCCCATACCTACTAATGTCAAGGGAATACAGCAATTTCTGGGTTGTAGTGGATATTACAGCCGTTTTATACACAATTATTCAATAATAGCCGCTCCCTTAACTGATCTTACGAAGAAGGGCGTAGATTTCATATGGTCTGAGCAGCATCAACAGGCATTTAATACCTTGAAAGATGAACTGTGTAGTTCTCCTATCTTAAAATTTCCTGACTTCGGTAAGCAACAGACGCCTCAGACTTAGGAGTAGGTGGGGTATTGCTTCAGCAATATGATAAACAATTTTTCCCGATAGCCTTTTATTCTCGAAAACTGAGAACTTCCGAAAGTAAGTATGCAGTAATAGACAAGGAAGGGCTAGCTATTGTTAAATCAATAGTGCATTTTAAGTTCATAATATACGGTTATCCCGTTAAGGTTCTTACTGATCATAAACCACTAACTGACTTCTTTAAAGGCTTCAACCACAGCCCCAAACGAACTCGGTGGCATTTGATTATTCAAGACTTTGGCGCGAGAATCGGGTATTTACCTGGCAAAGCAAATATCATTGCTGATGCATTATCACGCAACCCCGTGTCATCTTGTACGGAGCCTTTAGCTGAATTAATAGATATATCAACATCCATGTCTATTGTTAAAACGATATCTGAACAAGAAGATTTGGGCTGGGGTGTTGAATTATTACAGACTGAGCAAAGAAAAGATCAGAAATTAGAAAAAATTATAAATGCTTTGAAAGGCAATCATAAGGAAAAGGGATATATAAAGTATAAGCAGCAGAATTATATAATCAAAGATAATATTCTGTGTAGGACCGTGACAAGGAAAACCCGCAATACACCACATGTAACTAACGACCAGGTAGTGGTACCAATCTCACTTATTTCCACTGTCCTGAATTGGTTGCATGCAAATCCATTGCATGGACACCCGGGGTTCTCATTAATGTCACAGAAAGCCAAATCATTGCTTTATTGGCATACGATGCTTACAGATATAAAAAAACACATAGCTAATTGTCGCACATGTCAGGAAAACAAAGGGCATACGAAAACACCTGTCATCTTAGGGGCTTATCCCGCGCCCAATCAACCCTTTGAAAGAATACATTTAGATTTGTTAACAGGATTTTACGAGTCAGACAGAGGAAATAAGCACCTCTTAGTAATTGTAGATGCTTTAACTCGATATACAGAACTAATAGCGCTTAAAACTAAAACTGCGATTAAATGCGCTAGGAAGTTTTACGAGTGTTACATTTGTAAACATGAAATTCCACAAATGATAATCTCAGACTCGGGTGGAGAATTTAATAATCACTTTCTTACCTCATTGTGTGAATTCCTTAGCATAAAGAAAATAAATACCATGATATATCACCCAGAGTCGAATGGGCTTGTGGAAAAAGCAAATAGGAAGGTTTTGAATATATTAAGAGTAACACTAGGGGGATCAGACCCCAACTGGGATATTGCAATACCTGCGGTACTGAGTACTCTGAATCATTCATATCACATATCAATTAAAATGTCACCGCACGAAGCATTGTATGGTACCCCAGTTAGAACGTCTTTCCATGTATTAACGCCTACAACTAATCTATCAAATCCTTTAAAAGAATCTATAAATGCAAGCAAAAGTCGTTTTGATATCCTTCGAAAGAGTTTAGAAGAATCACAAATCATAATGAAAAGGAATCATGATAAAATAGCGAAGCCAACTAAAACATATACCGTGGGTAATAATGTATACATAGAGGTAAATGTACGTAAAGGACTCAATTATAAACTAACACCTAAGTTTGAAGGCCCTTTTAACATTTTGGAAACATTAACGGCCAATAGGTTTAGAGTTCAAAACGTATCCCAACCCACAGATGAGAGAATCGTACCATTGGCTCTCATAAGAAAAATAAGAGGGAAAGAAGTGAGGGAAAGATTTATATTTTTTTTTACACATTGTATGTTAAAAGTTTTCTTCTTAATACAGGAGTAATTACATATATTTTTCTCGTTACAGGTTTCCAAGATGAATTTTTTGCTGTTGGGAGTGATATTGTTCGCTCAGACATTTTTCTCGTGTGGGTTTAGCTCTAAAACTAAAAGTATAGATTTTAAATATGGCACTATAGTTGAAAGACAAGAAGACGTTTTTATTACATCAAGTAACGTAGTAGTTGAAGTGCGAATGCAAGCAATTTTTCTCCCAGGGAATGGCGTCACTAGCTTAAAAAGTGCCATTTCAAGGTTTGCTGTCTCATTAGATGAATTGCATAGAAGACATTTTCCTTTGAATACAGAGAGTTCGCTTGGATCGACACTAAAAGTCGCAGAGATGCTATCTGATGACTTGCAAAATAAGACTTACGAGACAGAATCTTTGGCTCGTGACCTTTTGATGTGGACTGTAGGACACGAACATATTGAGAAACGTAACCCGTTTATTTTTGCTGCACTAAAAATCTTTGGGTTAATTGCAAGTTTAGGTTTAGGAATTTCCAATCGTCTAAAGATTAGTAATGAAAATAAGAAAATTGAGTTCTTGACTCATGAAGATGAATTGATTATGTCAGAACTAAGGAATCAGTTAGCTTCAATCAATCAAATTATGAGTTTAGTAAATGAACATTCAAGTAGTATCAATCAAATTATGGAAGTACAGGATTTGTTGGCAACGTTAACGTATTATGATTCAAAAATCGATCACATACATAACAGAATTGCATATTTCATTGAGAAATCAAAAGATTATGTGGAAGCTATCACGTTAGAGACTAAAGGTGTACTGTCACCCCATTTGTTGCCAATAAAATACTTAAAGTTAATTGTGGAGAACGGACGGGAGAAACTAGGCTATATTCCTTTGTTAGACGCATGTAGGTTAGAATTTTATTACAGCCTAATTACAGTAAGCGTTGAAAATAACAGGATTATAATTACAATTCCCTTTGATTCTCCTGATGCCTGACAATCTTACAGGATATCACCATTTCCGACTTTCATGACGAATCACTCAAATCCAGTAATATCCAGTTTGACAGGACACGTATTGATTTCCCCAGACAAGGAAACATATACGGTCATTAAAGACTTAAATCAATTAACTCACTGTTCAGACGCAATGGATAGAAAAATATGTACAGCTGACTCATTTGAATTCCATAAAAACTTAATGGATTCATGCCAGTTAGGTATAGTGCTAGACGGTGCTCTCTCCCATACAAGTGAAAATTGTCTGGATAAGCTTTATCCCTTTGACAATAATGAGTTCAATTGCAGACTGAACAACGGCTCGTGGATACGATACGACATGGCCGGCTTCAATGTATCATGCCCGGACAGATCCACGTCCTATTCCCAAATCTTCGTTGCAGCAGATGGTTGTATCGGGACATCCCCTAATTCCATGGTGAAGGGTATCAAGACCATCATCAGAGAACGAGCCTACTTCGCGAACTTCACTTGGTCAACAATGGTTCCATCATTACCCCTCATACAACAAACAAGTAGCCAAGTGGTTGATGAAATTGACCGAGATGGACCACCCGTCACCGACTTATAAAGAATTTCTTCACCCCATACTACTAGTAGGAACAGTTGTGACGGTGATGATATTTATCGCCGTTAACATCTTTGTTTGGCGTAGGTTAAGGAACAATAGTTTGCAGCTCAAACAGAATGTTTTGCCATGTCCAGACAAAACTCCTTATTTAATTCAATTTGAAGCCGTTTGAAAGTGGCCCCTTCATTAGCTAAAAGGAGTAAAATTGTCTTGGAAAAGTGTTGTGTACGAAAAGCAGTTAGTACGCTAGTAATATGTAATTGAAGAGACTATAGAACATTTGCATTTTTAAAAAAACATTTTAAAAAATATTTAAAAAATAAATATATTTTTTTCGGCATCTAATAAAATATATAAGCCGGAATGTTAAAAAAAAAAAACAGAATCTATGGGCATCTAAAAAAATATATAAGCCATATATATATATATATATATATATACGAAACCGTGGTACATGTACATACCAGGAATTCGTGTTTGTGCACTAAAATTGTATCTTTACCAAGGTAACAAATATATATATTAATTACCGTAATATAATAATCTATATTTCTGACAAAGGTAACAATTATTCTTTAACAAAGTTACCGGATCATATGTATATCAGTATTTTTTTTTTTTTTGGTACTATATAATCATTTGCTAGTAAACATATTTGGATGTGTTGTTAAATTAAAAAAAAAAAAAAAATTTAGATAGCTGGCCGAGCTTCTGTAATAATCATATATTACATGTTTAAAACACATGACGTAATACGTCATTGTGGAAGTAGAAGCTAGTGTGAGAAGTGCTTTAGTCAGATCATAGCCAGAAGCGAATACCATATCTCAGCAATGTAACATTTTTATGAAGAATAAACACAAATACGAACCCAGAGAAGGAGTTGTGTCGCCACCGGATGCAGGTGTCTTCCTATACTAATGTTTAGTTTACATTATGTGTTTAAATGCTGAGATAACTGACTATACGATATCTGTGATATCGATATTTTAGCCAGTTCTTATCAATACATCATATGGAATGGTCATCCGACCAAACCAGCTATACTCCTGTGATAGAGATGTTAACATTGTTGTTTTTAAAGAATAAACCATTTTAAAGTTAACTTAACTGACTTTACTTGAAGATGTGACATATCAACTAACATACTGAATGTATGTTAACAAGAGTAGAACACTAATATATATATATATATATATATATATATATATATATGTATATATATATATATATATATATACATATATATATATATATATATGTATATATATATATATATATGTGTATATATATGTATATATATATATACATATATATATATATATATATATGTATGTATATATATATATATATGTATATATACATATATATATATATATATGTATATATATACATATATATATATATATATATGTATATATATATACATATATATATATATATATACATATATATGTGTATATATATGTATATATATATATATATATACATATATATACACATATATACATATGTATATATATATATATATATAAATATATATATATATATATATACATATATATATATATATATATATATTCAAATAAGCCATATATATTTTTGATACATTAATGTCTGGATTCTCTTAACGACCTCGGGATCAGAGCCCCAGGCGAAATCACACAAAGACAAGAGCTTGGCTCCGGCCGGGAATCGAACCCTGGTCGGCAAGCTTGTATAGACAGTGACTAAGCCACTTGGCCACGAAGAAAGATCTTTCTTCGTGGCCAAGTGGCTTAGTCACTGTCTATATAATCTGCCGACCAGGGTTCGATTCCCGGCCGGAGCCAAGCTCTTGTCTTTGTGTGATTTCGCCTGGGGCTCTGATCCCGAGGTCGTTAAGAGAATCCAGACATTAATGTATCAAAAATATATATGGCTTCTTTGAATATGAAATACACGTAAAAATGTGCAAAATTTATCATATATATATATATATATATATATATATATATATATATATATATATATATATATATATGAACGGATGTTCTGTAATAAAGATACTCAGTTGCTTTCATCCTGCCTTCTTAGTCACAGCCTCTCTCGGTTCATCACATTGGTGACCCCGGAAGTCGACTCGCTCCTCCTGTCTTCCACACCCCCCCCCCCCCCTCTCATTGGTACTATGGCGGACTCAACGGATGTTGGCGCCGCCCCATTGAAACTTTCGTCGTTCGCCAGCGGAGAGGCGTTTGCTTGGTTTCAGCTTGCAGAAGTCCAGTTCTGCATCAAGGGAGTGACTCGTTCAACCACCAAAGCAGATTATGTTCTCGCAGCAATACCCGAGGAAACCTTCCCAGGAATATCCGACGGGCTTTGTGAACAACGTGACACCCCAATAGCATATGACTCCCTCAAAATATACCTTCTGCAGCAGTACTCGCCGTCGCCAGCCACCCGTATAGCAAAGCTTTTTCAGCTCTCTCAACAACCATTGGGGGACCAAAGGGCTTTGCTTGCCCTCAAGGATATACCAGTATTGCTCGCCTGTAACCTGCCGCAGACAGCTCTCCTCGTGAGGTGAACCTACTTCGTGCCCTTTGGATACACTGTTTACCGGAACATGTATGCGCTGCCATATCCGATGTCGATAGTTTACCCATAAAGGACGTGACGACCAAAGCCGAAGCTCTTATGGACAGCCACTTCACGAACTTCAAGACCTCCATCAACGCCTCCACTCCTGAAAAAGAGGATGCTTATTTACCGTCAACCGAAGCTGACGTGAATGCCATAGGACATACATGCCTACTCCGTGACGTGCCGGAGCGGCGACAAAGCTACCCATCACCCACCACACGCTCGCGCCCCAACCAACGACTTCTACAGCCACTTACTGCTGCTCATCGGCCGCAGTTTTGCTACTACCACTACAGATTCGGGGCAGCTGCGAAGAAATGTGCCAAAGATTGTCAGTTGCCAAAAAACGTGTGAGTAAGCCATCGCTCGTGGCGGTGGCCTCCCGTATTTCTAATCTTTTCTTTTTACATGATGCAGGAACGGGCGTGTGATTTTTGGTAAATATGGGTGTTTGTCATTCTCTTTTGCCAAGGGAACTCTTCAGGACACGACGTAGTCTGTCTATGTCTGCCGATGTCCGCCTGGTAGCTGCCAACGGATCTGCGATACCCACCAATGGTTACGAGAATCTCAAATTATCGTATGGAAATGGTAAATTTAATTGGAAGTTTCTCGTTGCTGACGTCACATTGCCAATTCTCTCTCATTTCCACATTTTGGTTGATGTCGCCCACTGACGATTGGTCAACGCAGAATCCTACTTGTTGACACCTCTTCAACC
Organism: Palaemon carinicauda; assembly: GCF_036898095.1. Taxonomy (NCBI): domain Eukaryota; kingdom Metazoa; phylum Arthropoda; class Malacostraca; order Decapoda; family Palaemonidae; genus Palaemon; species Palaemon carinicauda. The sequence goes on along the minus strand of NC_090726.1, from coordinate 123,731,116 downwards.
AGCCCCCCTCTAACCTCGCTCTCCACATCAGCACACCCATGGATGCCTACGCCTACCTCCTCACGTCGTACCCGGATGTTTTTCGTCAAGAACTTTGCCAAATGCCCACAGCTCCTGCCAAGCATGGTATTTATCACCATATTAAGATGACGGGATCCCCAGTCTTCGCAAAATTCAGACGTCTGGCACCGGAACGATTGGCAGCCGACAAACAGACATTCGCTGAAATGGAGGAAATGGGCCTTTGCCAAAAGGCCTCCAGCCCATGGGAGTCACCCTTACACATCATTCTGAAGAAAGACGGCTCCCTCCGTTCGTGTGGAGATTACAGGTGCTTGAATATGCAAAAAAAAAACCGGATCACTACCCCTCCCAAAAATCACTGACATGACCTCCTACCTGCACAAAGTGAAGGTTTTCTCCATGCTCGACCTCCTGAAGGGGTATTAGCAGGTACCTATGAACCTAGAAGATATCCCCAAGAGAACCATCACCACTCCATTTGGTACATACACCTTCAATTACTCCTTTTTTGGCCTTCGTGATGCTGGGGCCACTTTTCAACGTCTCATGGATGGCATCTTAGAGGACCTCCCCTTTTGTGTATATTATGTGGACGACATACTTGTGTTCTCTTCCTCAAAAGAAGAACACCTCCGTCACCTGCGCATCGTGCTCGACCGTCTGCAACTAAACGGCCTTGTAATCCGGTACGACAAGTGTACCTTTGGCGCCAAAGAAGTGTCGTTCTTAGGGCACCGCATCACTCCTGAAGGAGTCCCTCACCTCCCTGAGAGGGTAGCACCCGTTTAGAACTTCCCAACGCCCTCGACTGTCAAAGCTCTGCAGGAATTCTTTGGCATGATCAGCTATTATCACCATTTTCTGCCAGCCATTACTGCCACTCTTGCTCCCCTCTACACCTCCCTCAAGGGCAAGACAAAAGACCTGAAAGTGGGGTCCCCTTCAAGATGCGGCCTTCTTCAATGCAAAGAAGGCCCTATCAACTGCTGCAGCTCTCACTTTTCCTATCCCACATGCCCCTCTCCTTCTCTCTACCAATGCCAGCGACGTCGCTATTGGTGCAGCACTCGAACAGGTGGTCAAAGTCTTGCCCCGCCCATTGGCCTTCTTCAGCAGAAAACTGTCCAAGGCAGAATCGGTTTATTCTACCTTCGATCGCGAATTGCTGGTGGTGCACTTGGCTGCCCACCACTTTCGCCATTTCTTAGAAGGTACACCCTTCGTCCTTCGCACAGACCACATGCCTCTGGTGCACGCCTTCACTTGACACAGTCTGACGCTTGGTCCGCCCGTCAACGCTGACATCTCTCTGCTGTGGCTGAATACAATTGCACCCTTCAACATGTCCCTGGGAAAATTAATCCCGTTGCCGATGCCCTGTCAAGAAACACATCGGCTGCCGTTCAACTGGGAATAGATTACAACGCCTTGGCTGAACCCCAACGACAGGATCCAGAGTATCAAGCTTGTAGGACATCCTGCACATCCCTCCGTTGGGAAGATATCCCCCTTGATGACTCCAACACCTCCATCCTCTTTGACGTCAGTACTGGTAGACCGCGACCTTGGAATCCTCCTCCCATGTGCCGACAGGTGTTTGATTTCATTCCCGGCCTTTCACATCCCTCGTGCTGTTTTACTGCACAGTTGCTGAAGACGAAGTTCATTTAGCACGGCATTTCTAAGGATGCTAAGGATTGGACCTGCGCCTGTATTTCTTGCCAAACTTCCAAAGTACATCGATACATGGATTCAGGAGTGGGCACTTGTCTTCAACCTCAGCGTTGTTTCGCCCACATTCACGTCGACGTTGTATGCTCCCTACCCACATCACAAGGACATCGTTACTGTTTACTGTCATCGACCGCTACACTCGTTGGCCTGAAGCCATTCCCATGTAAACTGCAACGTCCACCTTATGTATATATGCCTTACTCTCAGGATGGATTGCAAGATTTGGTATCCCTGAGCATATTACTTCTGACAGGGGTACCCCTTTCACCTCTCAATTGTGGACATCATTAGCGAATCTCCTGGGCATCACCCTACATCAGACAACTGCCTACAAACCCGCTGCCAATGGAATGGTTGAACGTTTTTATTGCACCCTCAAAGCAGCTTTGATGTCCCGCTGCAAGGATTCCAACTGGTTTATTCAGCTTCCCTTGGTCCTCCTGGGACTAAGGACCACTCCTGAAGACTCTCTCGACGTCTCAGCAGCTGAAATGGTGTATGGCGACCCATTGGTCATCCCTGCCGAATTTTTTCCTTCTGCAACCTCCTCCGACAATCTCCAGCGCATACGTCACGTTGTGGGAAAATTTACCCCATGCCGCCAGACTTACAAGCCCCCAGCGAAGCATCACATACCAACAGATTTGCACTCTGCAACACACGTCTTCCTATACAACGATACTAGCAAGCCACCGCTAACGCCCCGTTGTGATCTAACGCAGTCCGAAGGCATTCCTACTAAACATTCGTGGCAAAGAAGACTGGGTCTCCATTGATCGTCTAAAACCTGCTTATCTCCTGTCAGATGACCCGCCTACAGTTCGCCTCTCTAGATCATGGCGCCCTATCTAACATGTACAGTATATCATTATTAGGGGGGAGCCATGTACCAACTATGTGTCACACGATCATACAAAGTAACGACATTTCTTTTTTGTATATATTATGCTTTGTATTTTCACTCTCCCC